>NW_028277053.1:1500000-1702500 GCF_059951505.1 Python bivittatus | reverse complement strand
AGAACAATTCAGTACCTGGAATGGTTATTGAATTTTTGTTCTCCATCCATTAGAGAGCCCAGTGCTACTCAGAACTTCTTTCCTTTTTATTTTCGAGTGCTGGCTTTGAATCTACACTTGTATACAGTATAACAATATTAAGCCTTTCAATTTTGGATTTGTGTTTTTGTATCTGTAATTGATATGGATTATTCTGGCCTTGGATGGGCTGGGGATGGTTTAGTCATCTCACCTGGGATAGAATGGTGGGTCCAGAGGTAGAATATTAGAGGCTCCCATTTTTTCCTTTTTTGCCAATGTATTTTTTACTCTCCGTTTTTGACCATTGAAAATGAATAGACCAATAAACATTTTCCTTTTGAACTGATGACTTGCCCTGCTTTGAGTACAAGGATGAACAAATTTCATTATTTCTAAATAGTAAAACACACTTCGGAGGAGTCCCATTCTAATTTTCCCCATTGCCTCCTCCTTAAAACGTCATTATGAAACTTAGAATAAATGGTTAGGCTTCTGCATTCTTCCCTTCTGAATATATTTTTTCTTCTACCAGGCCCTAGTTGCTTTAACACAACATTTTTACTAAAGCTAAAATCTGCCGCTTTAATGTTATAATTTCTCAGAAGTTTTCTTCCCCTGCAAAACAAACATCTGCTTTTCTATTTTATTCTCTGATAGGCTGAGAACCAACATTGGATTTATCTTGTTGGTGTTGGGATTGATGTTGTTGGTGGAGTGATCAATGTTTTCTTGTGGGTGGGGTGTATTCCCTGATGCTTAAAGGAGCTGTTCATAAGACCTTTATTAAAGAGACTCTCCTTTGACCTGAGACACCTATATAATTATAGGGCAGTCCTAAATATCCTGTTTCTAGGAAAGGTGTTTCAAAAGGTGGTGGGCTCCCAGTTCCAGACGCAACTGATCGATACTGATTTTCTGGATCCATTTCAATTAGGTTTGCAGGTGGGATCCGGTATTGAAAATGCCTTGATTACCTTGGTGTGTAGAAAATAAATGGATGGGGAAAATGTGGTCCTACTACTAGTTCTCCTAGACCTCAGTACCATTCTCCATAGTACCTTTCTGGTCTGTCTAGCAGGATTGGACCTTGTGCACCGTGGTTACAAGGGTTCTGGTCCTTCTTGCCACAGCATTTCCATGAAGTAATGCTGAAGACTACTGCTTGATATTGATGTCCTACAGGATTTTATATGGTCCCCATGATCAACATCTACTTGAAATTTCTGGGAGAAGTCATATGAATAGAGTGGCGTGCCCTGAACTCTATTGCTTTTTACCATCCAACTTCGAGGAAATATTCTGCACCCTTGAACAATAGCTATATCTGATAACAGGCTGAATAAAACAGAACAAATTGGAATTGCATCTAAACAAGATGAAGATATTGTTGGCTAATGGACTGGGAATGAAATTCAGCCTGGTATGAATGGAGCCATGCTCCCTTGAAAGAGCTGGTTTGGGAGAGCTCCTTGATTCTCAGTCGTCTCTGGATTTGCAAGTGATGGCTCTGGTGATGAGGAATCCTTTTGCATAATTATATCTAATGTTCTATCTGTATGCTAACCCTTCTCCTGTGTTGCCTTCAGGGTAAGGAACATAGTCCTTTCACAATTTGTGTGTAATCCCCACTCTCTCAATATTTAGGAAATCTGTAAAGATGCAACTCTTTCACCAGACATTTCATTTTTTAGGTATTTTTCATATTTAACACTAGTTTTCATTTGTATTTTTAATATAACCACGTCACTAAATATTTGTAAGACCACATCTCTGATTTTGTGTTCTTTGAAGGAAATTTCAGAAACAATTCCCTTTGATTCAACTGAATGATAAGGAAAAAAAAATGCTGGGGAATTGTTCAGCTCAAAACAAGAAGGAATTACAATAAATCCTGCAAGCCTGAACTTTGTCCGTTCCTTCTCCGATTGATGTGGTTAGCCAAGAGGGATGCTACTGAAGTTCAGTCTTCTTTATTGTAGGAATCCCTCAAGGTGGTTCTTATGGAAGTACTCAGTGATGACCACACCTACATTCTAGTAGTAGGGAGAAGAAGAAGCTTCTCAACATGGTGGTGGAACCCTGGCCTTCACCACAAATAAAAGGTAATGCTTGCAATTACTTCCATGAATCAGTGCTAAATGTCACATAGGATTATACAGGGAACATATGGTTTCCACATATTCAACCCACTGACTAATTCATCCCACTGACCCACAGACAATGAGCTGCACACTACTCATTACTACCTGGGTGGTCCTTAAAGGACATTGCCATACAGCATATAAAAATGGACTCTTTGAACTTTGCCTTTTCTCTCTTTCTCAGGCACCTGTGAATGTCATTATTAAAGCATGAAATGAAACATACGTTCCACCCAGAAATGCCTAAGAAATGCCAAAATATAAAAACAGCAAACACAACTTAATCGTTTGTGCAATTCAGTCCATGAGGAACACATTCCTGTATCTGTAATTTATGGAATGTAGATGCTGGCAAGAAAAAAAAAATGGGGGGGGGGGTTAGAAATCTCTGCATCTATTAATAATAACATCTTTGCTTAGTTACCTGGATGCGAGTTTGACTCACCACAGGGAACTAGGTAAGTGACAGCTGGCATTTAGATATTTGTTTCAACTTCTGGATGGAGAGAAGCCACAAAAAACATGATCATGCATGCACAGCTACAAGAATGAACATAAAATGATGCCACTGCTTCATTTCCTCCCCACCATGTATATTCTCCTGACTCTGTTTGAGTGGTCATCATTCTATAACAAACTGAACTGCAGGCTTAGGCAATAGGGGTCTGTGAATCTTCCAAGATCCACTTTGGATTTACAATATGGTAAATCAAGTAGACTTAAATAACTGATTCCAGGAGTTGTGATGATTCAGTAAAAAGGCTATGGGTGAAGAGTTCATCGAATCTCTGAATTGATTCAAAGATGCCAAGTCTGGTGCATCAAGACCAACGTGAGAATTTGATTCAAAAGAATAGTACCATGTTTCTCTTCTGCTAGCCAACTATCAGCTCCCTGTGACTGCATTTAAATTCCATGCAGCCCTTTGGCACAACACACACAACTGTTTTGCATCCATCCTCTTTGCCTGCTGCAAGGGATCCCAGAATTAATCCATCTTTAAATATTACATAGAACGAATTTGACTGAGCAATATTTGTTCACGCCTTGGTAGCTAATGTGGGATAGGGGACAGAGAGGGTCCCAAGAGTTATACCATAGTGCTTGGGTCTCATGTGGCATTTGGCTGCTATGTGTTAAAAATGGATCAAGCTGGAAGGGAAGGTTTTGAATTCTCCACATTGTCATGCCATTGCTCAATGACACGCAATCATTGTGTTCCAGAGACCTTGTTCAATGTATCCTTTTACTTCTCCCACCAGAGCTGCAGCAAGAATGGCCCGGGGACATAGAGCTGGGTTTGGGCAAGAGGGAGGGAGAATTGGTCTAAAACTGGATGGATCAAATTTATTTTGTTTCATCCTGTTTGCAAACTTTACAAGTTAAAAGCTGAAACCCACAATTTAATTGAATAGTTTAGGATTATATTTCAGTCTGGTGCAAATGAAAAGCTTTGATAATCAGGTTATTTTTTCATAAAGAAAACCAGAAAGTAAAAACAACATGGATGTTTTTCTTTAAAATAGATAGGGGGAATTTAGGAAGGTGAGTGGTCGTAGCGTCCAAGATTCTCAGGAACTTTTAAAGGTAACTGGGTCATATAGAAAATGCCTCCCTAAACAATATCGTTGAAGAAACTTATTATGTTACAGCTATGGCAAAGCGATCAGAACAGATCACATTTTCCAGAGAGGCAAAGCTATGTGGTTTATTGCAACAAGGCTACAAAAAAGTTTTTGTGGCACCGTATGACTAAGAAATTTATTGAGGTATGGCTATCCCATCTGGGGTGTAAACATCTGGGTGGCCACTAGATGGGCTGCAAAGAGTTAGAGCTTTCTGTGTTTCTGCTGCCACCTTATGGTCATCTGAATTTTGCCAGCCTCGAGCTGGAAATCCCACCTTAACAGTGACCATTGCTTTTTAAAGGATGCACACTTTTGAAAGATACATTGGCGCATATCTGTAATATGCTTCACTTGCTTAGCCAGTAATCCAGTTTACTTATCAGTGTTTTGGGCTGCACTTGGCCACACAAACTGGATCAGTGATCATCACATGGAGAGTGTAGCATCCTTGACTCCTTTTCTTAGAAAGTGCCTAATGACACTTTCTTTTCACTCTTGCTCATGACATCAGGAGTCCCTCACCCATGGCTAGGCAGGCCAAAGGAGGCATGGTTTGGCCACTGCAGCCAATCAGTGTGAGAGGTTTATACCATGTGGCTCAGCTTTGGCAGGGAGTTCTTGTGACGGAGTGGCTTGCTTTTCCAGCCACTCTTCCTCCCTGGGTCTTTTTTCTTGGATGACTAAATAGGAAAAATGGATTGAATGACTAGGTTTAGATTTTCCTACAGCCCGACTGACTGAGTGGAGTTAATTTAACTCTTTGGATGACTAGGTATATTGAGGGTTACAGTTAAAACCCTGCAGCTTATTGACTGGGGCAGTTGGCTCCCCTGTGGGTATTCCCACAACACGCTGTCATCCACTTTGACCCAGCTGGGTATTCTGTGAGAATAGGACCAATTGGGACATACACCAAATCAATGGTGACTGGAAATAGAAGACTGGGATAGGTGCTCTCCAACCTTCTGCAATAATGTTTCCAACATGAAGACCTTCAACATTTCTAAGATTCAGAATCTTTGTTTAATGCAAACATCCAGCAATCATTGTGTATACAAGAGTGAAGCAACATGGTGCCCAAGGGACTTGCCAGTCTCTTGATTAGAGAGAGAGAAAAAGGTGTTTTAATTTAAATCATTAAAAGGCATGTTGCTAGTGTCAGCCTCTGGCACCTCCTTTATTTCCAGGAATGCCAGAGATATTCCCAGAAAATACAAATGGTAGTTTGTTTTGGAATTTTGTTTGGAAATGTACCTGTTTGTCCAAAGGGAAAGAAAAGAAAAAGTCAGATGTACTGGAGTGGTAGAAAACATCTTAGATGGCAGTTAATGTACGTAGAGGGCATAGGGAGTAGTCTTGAAGGACAGGAGGAAGAGCTGCTACCAAAGCAACAGTTGGATAAAAGGAAGGGGAATGAGCGGGTCCAAGAAAGTAACATGAGAAAACATCTCAGACGAACCCCTCCCTAGTTCATATGAAGATAAAGTGAGGGAGGAGGGAAGCATATTCAGACTTGCAAGATTGTGTTATTACAGCTGTTCAAGTAAAAGTAGTCCTAACACAGAGAGTAGCCTTTGTAATCAAAATTCTTAATAAAATTATATTTAAAAACAAAAACAGCAGAGAGAGTGAGAGTAGCCTCATTAGTTTGCCTTTTGATAACTGGTGTGTTATGACTGGCCATGCTCACCATTGCAGGCCCTCTTGAATAGAAAGGCCTCCCCGTGTCCATGACGTTGTGAGAGCACTCACAATATGTTGCCATGTCTCTCTAGAGGCCCTCAAAGATAATCTACCTGTGTGTTAAAATTTAACCAGAAGAACTTCATCATAGGCAAACTCTTTTATCACAAATCCAGTCCCAATGTGGGGACTTGTCATGCCAACATCTTACAAGATTGTAACTATGGTTAACATCCATTTGCACATATTTGTTTCCCCTTAAATCTCTCTGTATTTGGGGATAAGCCAAAAGCTATTGTTATAAACTGTGGAAACATGGTAAAGCATTGTGCGTCTTGAGGAAGTGTGAATGCAATATCCAGTTTTTTTTTTTTTTTTACACAACAGGTAATTAAACTTTACAGTTTGCTACCACAAGATGTGGTACTGGCTACCAACTTGGCTGGCTTCCAAAAAGGGTTGGACCAATTCATGAAAGTCATGGCAATCAATGGCTGCTAGCTTTGATGGTTGTGGGACTAGCTCTGAAGGCCATCTGCTGGGACACTAGTGGGCTTCCTTGTGCAGTTGGTTGGCCACTGTGAGAACAGACTGCTGAACTAGATGGGCCAGGGGTCCAGTCCAGCAGGACACTGCTTATGTTCTTATGTTATTAACACCATGTAATGGAAAGATATTTTAAGACATTAATCATATATTACAATACCTCATCAAGTAGGCCTTTTCATGACAAGAGAGGGTGAGAATTAAATGGCATGGCCTGCTGAACAATTACAAAGTAGATATTTCCTAAGGAGAGATTTCAAATGAAGGATTGCCGGCTTTCTTAAACCCAGCTCAACTTTCCCTAGCTTTCTTTGGCGCTTTCTAGATGTGCTAAACTACATTTCCTATCAGTCCAGCCAGTGTACTACTGGATCAGGATGATGGGAGATGTAGTCCATCTTATCTGAAGGCTGTTAGGTTAGAGGAGGTTGACCTAATTGTGTGGGTTGCATCAGATTACTCTTAAAGAGCACAACATTTCTCAACTTGCTTCACTAGGGTAACATAAAGCATGTATCACTCTATGGCTATTTAATATGTGTAAGTTGGGCATGATGGGAGATAGAATTCCATGCATTTAAGGGTGCCAGGTTAAAGAAGGCTGATCTAACTCAATGGGCTGTTCTTTCAGAAAAGTAATGTTTTCCTTTTCAGGCTGGGTTAAAGAAAGTTATCCATGAGTGACAAAAGACTAAATGGACAGGGAGGATTAACCCCCCCCTTAACCCCCCCCCCCGCCCCAGCCCAGCAAAGTTCCCTCTTCCATCGTTTCTCCTTGTGGAATCTGAAATAAAGGCACCTCCCGGTCTCTGGCAACACTCACAAGTGTTTAGATGAAGGGCTGAGATGGAGACACCTATTGAAATGTGTCTGAAGAAGATTAATAGAAGTTGTCAGGGATGGAAAAGCTCTGCTTTGCGGTAAATTTCTACCAAGAGAAGATGAATTACTGATGAATGCCGAGTTATCAACCCCATCACAATCATTCGACACTAAATCAAATTGAGCGGTTATCTGCAATCAGAATTTCTCCTCCTCCTTCTCCTTCTTCTCCTTCTTCTCCTTCTCTCTCTCTCTCTCTTTTTAAAGGAAAGGTAATGTGTGTGTTTTGGCTTAAGTCTCTTTTAATCTATAAACACATGGCATGGAACCACTCTTTCTCTGCCTTAAGCATGAGTGAAAGGGGGCTGCTTTTAAACGGAAGGCAAAATCGTTCTTTTCCATGGCCTATTTTAAGGAACGGGGGACAGAGGGAGAAAGAGTCTCTGTGTGATGGCATGCCATCCCACTGGTGAAATCATATTTGCCTCACAGGGCAATGGTGGAAAATCTCTGCATGTATCCTGATGGCCTTTCCTTCCCTTTCAGAGAACAAGCTAAGAAAACTTCTTTGGGAGAAGAATAAAAATTCACTGAGACCAGCCTTCAGCTTCTAACCCAGATGTGTTTCAGAAGACTGTTGGTGGGACGGAAAGGCTACACATTTAATTTTTCCATCAGCACACTAGATATCAAAAGGTATATCACCTCTAGCTTTGAAGACTCCATTTAACTGACATGGCCACTAATTGTTATCATGGCTAATCTCTGTTAATTTGTCCAAATATTTTCTCAAGCAATCTAAGCAAGTGACTATTAGAACTGAAGAGTCACTTTTTCTGCCCTGTCTCTATCACCAATTAATTTAACTGGGCACCTCCAAGATGTTCAGCTGGCGTGGCCGAGCTGCGGCCAT
Organism: Python bivittatus; assembly: GCF_059951505.1. Classification (NCBI taxonomy): domain Eukaryota; kingdom Metazoa; phylum Chordata; class Lepidosauria; order Squamata; family Pythonidae; genus Python; species Python bivittatus. Next base: position 1,694,746 of record NW_028277053.1, on the reverse strand, counting down.
GAGCTGCTTGTGACTTCCTTAGATACTTGGCTGAATTTTTAGGAACCCCTTTGCTTTGCTGAAAGGAATTACCCAATAGTCTGGAGAATAGGAGGTGCTAATCAGATGAGGCCTCATTTGAATAAGTTGATTTACAACTGGTTGTGGATACCTATGAAAAAGGCTATCAGAATCAGCAGACACATTTGAAGGTACCTGATCTAACTCAGCAAGTCAAATCCATCTGGTGAATGAATGTGATTCGAATGGGTGATTCTATCAAATTGCCTTAAAAATGAACCTTCGGATCATAGTTTCATATAGCCCTATTGCATAATGTTAGGGCTGGTTACTTGAAAAGAATAAGGTTAGAAACAAAGAAGTTAACAGATGAAAATGATTCATGATGGCATACATTTAAGAATGATGAGTGAATTTTGCATAAGATTAACTTCGGAAATATTATGGAATTTCTGGTTACTATTTCAACTTCTAACCATTTTTTAAAATACCCCACTGAATGACAAATATTTGGATTCACTCCTGTCATTTAACCAAGTCAGTTACAGGCTTAGCAGCTGTGTTCACACAACCTATTAAGCTTGGCAAATTTAATCATTTTATGTGAACCTAACATGTTTGGTTAGATGGTGATTCAGTGTATTATGCAAGCAAAAAATGGCTTAAATCAACAAGTTATCTCTGAGTTGCTAGGTTTGGTACACTTTCACTTCAATTTTAAGAAAAAAATACCGGGTAGTTGCAGTCAAAATATACACAAGACGGTAGTTTTACAATATGCGTTTTATTTGCATTTCTTGAAAGCATATATTTATTCATTCCTGCATTTAATGCATTAAAGTGTCACCTGACTTTGGGGTTTTCTTTTTTGACCCCTGAGCCTACCCTACTGCTTTTCTTCAGACCTACGGACTTTTTATGGGAGCTCTTTGTAGAACAAGTAAGATGTATATTGGACTAAATTCAAAACTAGTTGCCCATCCCACTTCCAAGATAAGACTGACACAGTAAATAAATATGCCTCTTTTTAAATTCTGGCATCATACACAAGATTTCTAAGACAATGGAGCCTCACCTTAGTACAGCTTACCGTAGCTAGGAAGAGGAGATTGAAAAAAACGCTACAAATCTGACAAGTTATTAAAGAGCATTTGTTTATCTTACGGAAAATGGGTTAGATCATGCTTGGAGGGGAACTGAAATCATGACTCCTTAGGTCCAACTCCTTTTAGTAAGTCCTGAAGCATGAGGATGATCCAACTAAATGTACAGAAGACTTCTTAAATAATCCAATCACCAAAATATTTACTGGGGAATAACCTCTCTTTATCTATGCATAGGACAACCAGGCTGTAAACAATGGAATCCGTTTAGGCAGAACTCTTAGGAAGAAGTTAGGAAGGAGAAAGAAAGGAGAAAGTGTGACAAGGAAAGAGCCTACATGTAGAAGAGAGGAGAGAGTGCTGCAGTGTGCCATTGTAGTGTAGGTGTTGGACTAGAACTGGGGAAACCCAGGTTCAAGTCCATCTTTAGTCCTGAAAGCTCACTAAATGAGCTTGAGATAGTCACTCTCTCTCTCTCTCTCTCTCTGACCAAGGGTTGCTGTTATGGAGGTAAATGGTAGGAGGAAACTCTATGTACCTCACCCTGAGTTCCTGAAGGTATCTATCTATCTATCTATCTATCTATCTATCTATCTATCTATCTATCTATCTATCTATCTATCTATCCATCCATCCATCCATCCATCCATCCATCCATCCATCCATCCATCCATCCTCCCTGACTGAAGCCTTGGATTGGAGAAGCTGTGCCACTTTGATCCACCAATAAAGAGTCTTGGGCACACATGCACACAAGATCATGTACAAATGGTGGTCAACCAGCTTTGGTTAAGTGAGTCAACCAGCGTCAACATTTCCATTCAAAGCCTCTAAGCAAAATCATTGGCTTATTTGAATGGGAGCAGTGCTTTGAACCTGCCTGCAGTGGATTCAAATTAGGTTTAATTCCAAGCAAGATGAGGCTGTATAGTAGTAGAGATTATTTATTTATAAATTAAATAAATTTATTTAATTTCTTTTCATAATAAAAGAATCCATGTCATTGACTTTATATACGTTTAAACATTCATGTTTTTGCCATTTAGTTTGGAAAGTATCCCCAAAGAGTTTGGCATCTTGCCATGCAGAGGCAACTACAGGGGATGACAAGGAAGGGCAAATGACAAAAACTTCATTGCATCATTGCAACACAAACTCTGCACCTTTGTGTATGTGGTGTGATGTTACACATATGTGAAAAGGGGTGAAGTTTGTGTTGCAATGGTGTTTTTGTCATCTTGACAAAAGCCTCCAATCCTGCGGATGCCTCTGCTTGTGTCACACATCCACATGACTGCTATAACTTAGCACTTTAGGTCCATGCTTGAAACTGAAATTTGGTTTCTGTTTAGGATTCCTTGTGAGATTGGGAGAGATTAGTATTTCGCTTAATCATTTTTTTTCTACCAACTTCCATATCTTTCCTACCCATTAGTGGGAGATACACATGGTAACTGTAGTGGGGATTAAAAGATGATGATGATGGAATCATCATCATCATCATCATCATCATCATCATCATCATCATCATCATCATCATCATCATCATCTGCCTATCCCAGGTCCTTGGGAAGGACTCAATAGGTGGATAAAAATGCCAAATCCAGACTAAACATCTGGCTGACTGTGCGACTCATCAACATCATCATCATCATCATCATCATCATCATCATCATCATCATCAACTTGATGTGGTTATGGGGTTTGCATGCTCCAAGGAGGATGAGAGCTATGCCAGAGGTTCAACTATACTGGACAGGTCTCATCAGAGGAGCCAGACGAAGAGTGCCTCTCCCATAAACAATACGGTGAGACGTCATTTACAGAAACCTATACCAGATTGGACATCGTCTGGGTCAACAAGGACTGCGCTAGGTGCTCTAGTTCCTGGACATCTGGTGACAAATGGGCTACAGGACTCAGGGCTGTTGGGTGAGCAACCAGGGCCAGCAGCTACAGGACTACTGGAAGAGAAGTTGTTTACCTGTCACAAATATACAAAGACTGAAATTAAAGAAATAATGATCTGCTGTTACAAATCAAGTCCACTGAGAAGAGGATATCTGAAAAGAATGCACCAGGTTTGGAAAGAACAACATCCAGAATCAGAAATAACAGGCTAGCGGATCAACATGGATTTACAGTACAAAATAAAGTATTCACAGAAGCGGAATTGGAAGAACTGCAAAGGTCTACCCAGGGCAAAGAAATCGAAGCCCTGCCAGAAGTAGCGCAGACTGTAGAGGCAAACCAGGGGGAGTCGATAGTAGAGGAAGCCAGCACAGCTATTGAATCATTTTCAAACCAGGTACCGTCTCCTCTGCCTTCTCCTCAGAAAGAGCAAAGCTCTCTAACTAAAAAAACAAGAGGAACTGAAACAAAACATAACTGGGCATCTAGAACAGCACAAAAACAACAGAATAAGGTTGCCTGAATTGAAGCTCATTACAAAGAAACAGCTAGCACAAGTATTAAAAGATGCCAATACCGTAATATCAAATGTAAGCACCGGCTCACTGCAAAAAACAAACCAATTAACGTACAGCACGGCTGCAGTTGTAACTGAATAACTTGGATGCAAAATCAACCAACAAGAAAAAAATCCAACAGTGCACCACCAAAATGGAAGATCAGGTTGGAAAATAAGATCAGCATGCTAAGACCAGATGTAAGCAAGCTAGAACAAATGAAAGAAAAGAAGCTGAAGAACAAGAAGACCAAAGAATACCTGATCAAGAAATATCACCTAGAAACAAGGAAGATAAAAGAAGCAGTGGAAATAATAAAGGAGCAAATAACAGCCATAGCCAAAAAGATCAGCAGATACAAAGCTTCAATTGCACACCATAGGCAGAATCTCCAATTTCAGTCAAATCAGAAATGTTTCTACCAATCCATCAATGGAGAGACTGCAATGAACCAGTCAATATCTGACAAAGAAGGAACAGTGCAGTTCTGGGTGCAGCTACCCAAAGAAATAGAACAAGAATGCAACTTGGATAAACCAGGTGGATAAGAATAAAAAAGAAGATGAAATGAAAGAACTTGTAATAACAGCAGAAATGGTGGAGAAAAGGGCAAGGAAGATCAGGAAATGGTCAGTGAAGATGAACTGCATGGTTTTTGGTTGAAACATCTGATTGGTCTGCAGTCACTCATTGCAAAGCAGTTTAACAACATACTGCAAGGAGGTGAAATTGAAGATTGGTTAACATCAGGCAAAACCTACCTGATGATGAAAGATTCAACAAAAGGGGCAACACCAGGCAACTACAGGCCAATTACCTGCTTACCAAGAACTTTCAAATGGTTAACTCATGTTGTAGCTGATGCAGTCCAACGATATCTAGTTGAAAACAAGCTCTTTCTATCTGAACAGAAAGGAAACTATCCAAATAGCAGAGGAACAAAAGTTCAAGTCTTAGTCAACAAGATGATTTTGGAAAATTGCAAGAGAAGTAAGACAAACCTGAATGCAGCTTGGATGCCTTACAAGAAGGCATTTGACTCCCTGCCACATGATTGGATAATCAAGTGCCTAGAAATAATAGGAGTCGGTAGAAACATCAGAAGCTTTGTGCAAAAATCAATGGCACAATAGAAGACACAGTTGCTGGTCAATGGTGATAGATTGGGAGAGGTTTATACCAAGAGAGGAATCTTTCAAGGACACTCACTATCACCACTACTGTTTGTCATTGCATTGATTCCTCTGTCAACAATACTGAACAAGTCAGGCCATGGCTATCAAGTATCAAAACATCTGCCAGGCTATCTCACCTCCTTTACATGGACAATCTGAAACTGTATAGAAAAACACCATCTGAAATAGAATCACTGCTCAACATTGTCCTTAATGTACAGCCAAGATATTGCAATGGAGTTTGGACTGGACAAATGTGCCACCCTACCATCAACAGGGGAAAAATTGTGAAAACTGAAGGAATCAAGATGCCCTATGGAAATAACATCAAGAATCTGGATGAAGAAGGTCACTACAAATACCTGGGCATCCTTCAAGCTGACAACATTAAGCACATTGAAGTCAAGATGAAGGTTAGTAGTGAATATATCATGAGAGTGAAGAAGATCTTAAAGTCCAACTCAGTGGAGGAAATACCATCAAGGCAATTAACACCTGGGCAATTCCGGTCATTAGAATAGTGGACTGGGCTCAAGCAGAACTAGAAGCCCTGGATAGGAAGACCAGAAAAATAATGACAATGAATCATGCCGTTCATCCATGTAGCGATGTTGACAGACTCTTCTTACCAAGGAGCATAGATGGTCATGGAATGTTACAAGTACACCAGGCCATTGAAGAAGAAAAAAAGGCATTAGAAGAATATCTAAAGGACAGTGAAGAAGATGTACTGAAGCTAGTACATCATGAAAGCTTACTGAATACTGAAGAGACCAAACTGGCCTACCAGAAAGACCAAATGAAGAATAGAAAAGAGACACAGCAAGGCAAAGTATTATATGGCCAGTACACAAAAAAACTAGCTAGCAATGTAGATAACAAGAAGACCTGGCAATGGCTAAGAGCAGGAAAGTTGACGAAAGAGACAGAGGGGCTAATTCTGGCTGCACAAGACCAAATCTTAAGAACAAATGCATACAAAGCCAGAATTGAGAAGACAGCAACAGACAGCAAATGCCGCCTCTGCAAAGAAGCTGAAGAAACAGTGGATCACCTAGTCAGCTGCTGTAAAAAGATCACACAGATTGACTACAAGCAATGGCATGACCAAGTAGCAACAATGATGCATTGGAAGATCTGCAAGAAATACCTGCAACCACAAAACAGACAAAGTAATCGAAAATGAAGAAGGTACAGTGCTCTGGGACTTTAGAATTCAAGCAGACAAGCACCTGCCACACCACACCCCAGACTTAACCATTGTTGATAAGAAAGACAAAAAAATCTGGGTAGTGGACATTGCAATACCTGGAGGCAGCAGAATAGAAGAGAAAGAACTGGAGAATATCCCAAAATACAGACCTGCAAATAGAAATAGAATGACTGTGGCAAAAGAAAGCAAAGAAAGTACCAATAGTAATAGGTGCCTTGGACATCTGGAGCACCACTTGAAGACCATCGGCATTGACAAAATCACCATCAGTCAATTGCAAAAGGCAGCTTTACTTGGAACAGCTTCCATCCTGCAACGAAACCTTTAACACCACCAAACAACAACATTTGCCTATCACAGGTCCTTGGGAAGGGCTTGATAAGTGAATAAAAATGCCAAATCCAGTCTAAACATCTGGCTGACTGTGCAACTAACAATAACAACAATAACCATTCCCTTCTGTTTGATCTGGCTGTTCCCTTTCCTTTCCCTTTCCAAATTTTCTCACAATGCAGGACAACAAGATCTGATGATCTATTTGGACAGAAACAAGTTATGAAAACCAGCGTTTCCCCTTGGAAAAATTTTTCTCATACTAGTGTTGGTGAATAGATGGACATGATCATGATGACATTTGGAGAGCTGTTACCTCTGCCAACTTGGCCCAGTATTTATTTATTAAATTTATACCCCACCTTTCATTCAGGAACTCAAGCACTCCCTTTCTGTAGTTTTCTCCTCAACAACATCTGCAGGGGGTAGGTGGGGCTGAGACAGAAAGATGAGGCCAAAGTCAACCAGTGAGCTTCCATGACTGAGGGAGGATGAGAACCTGAATCTCCTACTCCTAGTCAAGCACCACCACTACTCCACACTGGCTGTTGGGCTGAGAAAGAGGGACTGGCCCTAGGTCATCCAGATGACTTCTGTGCCAAAGGAGGACTAGAACTTGGGTCTCCTTTTCCCTAGTCCAATACCTTTATCATTATACAATGCTGGACCTCCAGTATGACCTTCTTCTGGATAACTATAGGCTACACTAGTCTTCTGCAACCGTGGCAACCTTCCAGTTGAATATCTAGAGGGCATCAGACTGGGGAAGCCTAGTCCCTGAGCTGTAACTCAGTAGAAGAATACACACTTCTTATGCTCCATGTCCCAGATTCAATCTTGAGAATCTCCAATTAATGCAGGAAAAGGTTGTGGACTACAGGTGTGCAACTTTTCAATAGTCCAGTATAACATTTAATATTTTGTAGAGATGGAACCACATCACACATGTAGTCAGGGCAATTTCTCTGGGTTGCATTAAGGTGTTTCTTTGTTTTTTAACTGTGCTTTGCTTATCTGAGTACTTATATTACAATTTTCAACTGCTTCCCACCTCAGTGTGGCATGTTTTCAGCACATATGAGCAAGGGGACTCTGAAGGCTGCAGAATGTGAGTTCAGAGACTACATGCTGTCCTGTAGCTGCAATTTTCCAGTCCCTGTGGTAGAACTATTGCTAGTCCATAGAAATAAAGCTTAACTAGATAAATTGAAAGGCATACTTGAGTAGAGGTCAGCTTCTTATGCCCACAAAGTTATTCTCCGTGAATTATTCCAAGAATAGGTATCCTGGTGCTTTTCAGATGTTTGGACTATATATAGTCCATTCCCATTGTTTGCTAAAGCTAAGCTGAAATCCACAGCATCTGGAGGACACCAGGTGGCCTACCCTTGACTGGTTCTAAACTCCCTTTAAAATGCTAAATTGGTGAATATATTCATATTGAATCAAGATGTTGGGATCCAATGTTCAAAATAAACAACTAAGTGCTTTAGGGACCAGGTCCAGTCTATGCACTGAAAATTGGCTAGTATTTCCCTAGACATCTGGCTGGTTTAATGCACCTAATAGCTTGACATTTGGCCCTGGATTTCTTCAACTAAATGCATCCAGCTGTACCTGGTTTGTTCTTCTTTGTTTATGGATGGGCTTTCCAAACTGTACCACATATCTGTTAGGACCTACACTCAGAAGTCAGTCCCTACTGTTTTTGTGTGATGGAATTAATTCTCTGATAAGATTTTGTGTTCTCTTAAAAGGGAACCCGAAATAATTGTCCCTTGATCGGACCAAGGAATATATTTGGAAGAGGAATAATAATGCTTCATTCAGAATGTTGTCTTCCAAACTATAGCAAGAGCCTAGTTTAGAAACGGCATCAGAGAATTATGAATCATGAGCCACAATCCATAAACCCCATTTGGCTAGCATAATATATCAATCTGCATTTATTACAACCATCTCTACAGGACCTACCACCAAATGACCAAATTTATATGCTCTAATGGTTCCTCAATAAGAAAAATCTGGAATCTTATCTGTCCTTTCCTGTCCCAAAGAATCTCCCCATATATTTGTCAGACACTGATGGGCCTTGCCTGGGTTTAATCACAGTCTGGAGGTAGTGGAGAAAAGGTATATTATTAAGGAACTAAAATAATTTCAGAAGCAATCAATGGATCAGATGATTGATTCAGTGTGTAAGTCAGCCATAATGCAAAACAGGTTTCTTCTAATGAGGACTACTGAGACACAAAGCTAGGCAGCTGTGTAGAAGCACCAGTTGAAAATGTCAGAACAATATGATTAACTCAAAATTGTAGTGGAATAACTGTACTAGTTCCCTCTTTCACTCCCCCCCCCCCGACCCAGCTGTCTGTCTCCTCAGAAGAATTCACTGGCAAGAATGGACATTTAAGATTTAGCATACTTTATGAACATAGCCTTGGTGGCTTGGAAATCATGTTTTATCGTTTAGTGTGTGAGGAAAGCCATCAAAGAGTAGTTTCTTCAATAAATCATAGTTAAATAAAACTAGGCCTTAGTGTGATGTGCAGACTCAACCATTGTATATGTTTTTGGGTATATCAGGTTAGATTTATGGAAGCCAATGTCTCTAAAACCTGCTGTTGCTATCTCTAGGTCAACATTCATTTACCTTCTGTGTACCTTCTCATTCCCAGGATGCAACCTCAGTTCCCCAGATATCACTGGACTATCACTCCTAAAATCATGGATCACCTGGCCTCTGGATATAGGCTTTGTGGTCCAAAAAGCATCTGGGATTCATAGTTATGAGAAAGAGTCAATGTCTGTCACATGGTCTGCAAGGTTAGATATTCCTGTCCCCTCAAGGCTGTCTCCAGGTATAAGGAGACACTTTTTGTTGTCCTTGGTGAGTTCATCAAGTTGGTGAAGAGCCAGTGTGAATGACGTCCTCCTCCTATTTAAGTTTGGAAGATGGAAGTTGGGTGGAGGAGACTTGTGGTGAAGTATACTTTCCATAGCTTGGGGTGGGCCATAGGATTATTGCTGATAGTGTCATTCTGGGAGATTTGGGGAGATTCCTGTGGAAGTCGCACAAGTGGTATCGATCGGAACAATATATAAGGCAGGCCAGATCAGGAACAGCAACAGAAAAGAAAATCCTCATATATCTTCTGGGCTAGTTCAAATTCAACTAGCATGATACATGTACAGTATAATGTTGTTGCACCTAGTTAGTGACAGGTAGCCAAATGTAAGTTAGAATGTTCTATCTGTCAGGGTCCTTGCCTTTCTCCAGCTGCCTCCAGCTTTCCTTCAATCCTAAGGTAAGACATCAGGATGAAGTTAGGAAATGTGAAGAGCCAGGCTGTAGACTTATGGATAGTGATGTCACATAGAATCCCACCAGTAATAATTCTCTCCATCACCACTGACAATAAAATAAACTCAGTAACGCTCCCAAGAGTGATTCAAAAGAAATTCTCAGGCACTCTGAGAAGACTGAAAAGCAGAAGCTGCTTCCTCAGGAGAAGAAAACTCAGAAATTGCAAGACAGATTTTGGTACAATATTGATTGAATCATACGGGTCTACCACTTCTGCCTTGCCCCTGAATATGTAAATGTACTGAAAAAACTATTTCCTTGGAAATACAATGCAAGTTCTCACTCTGATCTTAGAACAAGAAATCTAGAGCCCTTTTCAGGCTCACATTTCTAACCATGAATGTAAAATCTTGACTCTGTGGTCTTTTCTCCAGTTTGGAGACCTGAGCTGTCCAGCTTCTGGTTGCACAGAGAACTCTAACCATCTTCAGCCAAACGTGACTATACAGTAGCTTGTGTTCAGATCTTCCCCATGAACAAGGAAGAAGGGATACTGGTCTTCACTCCAGAATCAAGATTGTGAGGTTTTAAAAAGGTTTGTTTGTTTAGTAAATGTATATGTTTGCGCAAACATATAGGCTCTTGTTTGAACAAAGCTCAAAGAACTTTTGATATACAGTATGAATAGCTTAGCTCAGACCACAGTTTCAAACACATACAAAGCTTTGAGAAAGCTGTTACACAAGTAACCACAATTGTACATATTACCAACCACTGTTACTACAATTAGAGATCTCAAAGCGTATGAAGAGATAACTGGGACCCATATGGTTTAAGATCTAAATCAAAACTGATCTTTTATTCATTTATTCCATTTCTATCATGCCTTTCTTCCAGGGGCTCAACATGGTGTACCTTGTACTCCTTCCTCCTCTTTGATGCTGAGAACAATAAACTTGTGAGGAAGGCTGGGTTGAAAGCTAGTGATTGCCTCAAGACATCCAGTGGGCTTCCTTGGGTAAAGGGAGACTTGAACCCCCAAGGCTCATGAGTATGAGTGCATTTCTATCTTTAAGCATTTTTATAGGTGAGACTAATGTTGCATTCACATTCTGTACATTGCTTACAGTAGAAGCTCAATTTCTCATCCATGTTCCATCCATGTTTCAGCAGATTAGCATAAAAAGTCCTGAGAAATGCTCAGCAATGGCTCTTTGCATCTCTGGTGAGAATGTACATGGTCGTCCCATGCACTTGAAGAATGCTTCCCGTTGTCAGCCAAATCTTGAGATGGGCTTATTTTATCACACAGACTTGATAAAAGCTATCAAACAATCTACGCCATATACCTGCTAGGAAGAACATGGAAAACTCAGCCCAAGGATATATACATGACATCAATAGGCAACATCATTAAGAAAGCTGACATTTCATAGCTTGGATGTGGGCAGTAGAAATCTACTTGAAACAAGATACAATATAGATACAGCTTACATGGTGATGTCCAAAACTTGCTGAAGTTTTTTCTAGGGCTTCCGTTGACCAAAGACCTGTTAAATTGGTTACTTTTCAGCCTTTTAATTAAGTGCCTATTCTGAAATAAAAGTGCATATTTCTAAAATATTTGTGTTAGGTATCTTTTATGGGATCTTGATGACCATTGTAAAAGAGCAACCCTATATATGTGTATCTGCTGAGAAATCTCATTGCTTTCAGAAAGTGCAGAGTGGATATGAAGGTAGGGAAATACACTGAGAAAAAAATACATTCAAAGAAGAATGGATGATATACAAAAATACATTGCAGCTATAGTATGAGCCACTCCCATTTTTCTCCTTTCTTCTGAACGTTGGTGAAAGAAATGCACAATCTGCTTATAAAATCTCCATTTCCTGGTCTTGCACCTCAGCTAGTTTTCCAGTCCTGCCTCCCTGCCTCCCCCTCCAGATATGTATTTGCAATTTACATTTTTAAGACCCCACCTTTAAACTGCCTTACATGCACCCTTAAACAATATGTAATAGGTCCAAGCAAGGGGCCCTCAGTGAAAGCAGAAGGTAATCAAAACATGCACACACACACTTCAGCAAAACATCCAGGAAAAAAAAGCCAGGTTGTGCATTTTCTGATCTGTTTCACCCATTCACAGCTGAGCTGCCAACAAGAATCAAAGATTTCCTTCAAAACTCAACACATCATGGGAGCGCGCCAGAACAAGTTTTTCTTTGTTATGGAGGATATAAGCATTATTTGCGATAGTTTTTTTTTTTTTTAATATATACATTTTAAATTAGGGTTGTGAAAGCAAAGCTTCATCTTTAATTCATCACTCTCAGCTGAAAGAAATCAGCCATGTCTCGCACGCAGCCCCTCGTATGGTGCTGACTTCATCAAGTATGGTCTGAAATTAATTAGCCTTATTCATTCCAAGTGGAGATAAAAAAGAGAGAGACAGAGAGAGAAAGAGAGAGAGAGAGAGAGAGAAGAAGACGACTATGAAGAAAGGAGCTGTGTTTTTAAAGATGACCATTGAAAACGTCACATGGCATTTCTCAAAATATCCTGTGCTCCTTCCCTATTTTAAAACTCTCTAGGCTGAATTTTCCAGACCTTTTGACCTGTTATGTCAAAATTAGCAACAGATCGAGCATCAGGAAGAAAGAATTCGAGTTATATCTTTTTCAGAAGTTAGTGAGTGTATTTATTTACTTGTAAAAATGAGTCAAAGGACAACAAAGCCACCCAGAGGTATGGCTAAGGTGTGTTAAGGATGGAAGGTCAGAGTTCTAGGTGGTTGAACATGTGGCAGTCTGAACGAATTGGAACTGGAACATCTGGGACTGCAGTGAGAGGGGAACATGGAGAAGGTTGCAAGGAATGCTAACTCAGAGAGAGCCTCCTTTGTCGATTTAGTGGTCTGGTCTAAAAGGTATGGTGGAATGGACCATACCATTTTTGATGTTGTGGAATGGGTTGAACTATTTTTTGATTGCAGGCAGATGACTGGATAATTTGAATGGTTTCCTGTCTTAAAAGCAAAGCAAACTTCTTGCAAGCAGAAAACTAGGAACCCTTTCACCTCATCACCTCTTCCACTTCCCAAACCCACAAAAGCCAATGGAAACTGTCCTAGGAGAAAAGGAAGTAAAAATCACTGCGCTGCGGTCCTGCCCTGGACTGCTACAAGTCCGGCTGTAACAAAAGTTCTCTCAGCCTCACTCCTGGCAGAAGAGAAATAACATTAATTACTTGTTACCAGTTACATGGTATATTACCCTCCATTGGGACATGCGTGCATGTATACCTACTACACACACACACACACACACACACACACAGACACACACATCCCCCAAATGCAAACAGATTATCGATGGTGAGAAATAATGAATCTTGGCATGTGTGTGTCTATATACATATCTATATAGACACACATATATACATACAGAGGAATGTAAATCTTTCTCTCTTTCTCTCTCTCTCTCTCTCTCTCTCTCTCTCATCTCTCATCTCTCATCTCTCATCTCTCTCCCAAGTCCTGCTGTGCTGCCTCATTGTGCTGGTGGGGCTGTTCCTAGGGTGGATCAGGGAAGAACATGGGGAGTGCATGCCAAGAGTATATATTCCCAGCAGGGTCATCCAAGGTGTGAAGGTCATCCCAGCCACCCAGCTAAAGCAAGAAGGTACCTGTGTTGGTCAGCAGTGATAGAGGAAGATGCCAGAGGCAGATGATCACTTAGTGACAAAGGCACCATTTCTCACTGCACAGGAGAAGGCCATGGTAAACCACTCCTGCGTTTTACCAAGAAAACTACATGGATAGAAAGTAGAAATCTATCTATGTGATTGCTTTGAAAATGACTTGATGGCACATTATCTATCTATCTATCTATTTATCTATCTATCTATCTATCTATCTATCTATCTATCTATCTATCTATCTAATCATCTATCATCATCATCATCATCATCTACAGAGGAATTAATATTAAAAAAAAGAGATAATTTGAACCTGCAGCCCTCCAGATGTTGCAGTGAGATATGGTGGGAATATATATATACATATAGTTCAGAAACATCTGGAGGGCTGCAGCTTGCCTATATAAAATAATTTTGATGATTATTCACGTGAACAGTGTTGCTAAACATTCTGGTCTTTTGCACTGAACTCCCATGCTTCAGCCCCACCTGGAAAGGCAACATGGATCTTGGGTGGTCTCTCTGCCTTTTCATAGGCAATGCATGCTGGGAGGTGGAAAAGTAATTTCAAAATGCAAGAAATGAAAGTGGAGTTTCTGCATCAACTGAGAGATGTGTAATAATTGAACATGTATGTTCAATTATTACATAATAATTGAACATAATTTAAAATATAATTAATTAAAACATAATAATATGACGGTATTATTAACCATGCCTGATTTTCTTTTTATTTTATGAAATCCTCAGATTCCCCCCTGCCCATCTCTTGGTTTGTTTGTCAACTTCGGTGATGATGATGATGATAGTAATGACAAAAACAACAACTATAATGCTTTTGAAAGAAATCAGCAAGAAAGGGAAACTGTCTTTGCCATTTTTGGTTTAACTAACCAGGTATTCTAATTGAATTCCATTTATTAATGGATTTATTAATCCATTTATGAATTAAACAGCAACTCAAGACTGACAAAAGAAATGTTGCAAGAAGGGTAGCAAAGAACAGCTGGAAGAAAATCATTCCAATGACTTTGTATTTTGAAGGCAAGAACCAGCTTGTACAAATAATGTACAGGAAATGCAATTCTTTTATTCAGTTAGAGTTTTGGGATCTGCAAAAGTTTGTTCGCCAGCGGAGACCAACACGTCATTAACACTATAAATTGTGACAAGGTGTTCTGTTTTGCTTGCTTTTTTAAAAATCTGCCCATCTTGCAACCATCATGACTTTCCAACGGTGTTCCATGGAATGGGAGCATTTGACGGAATCTTCTCAGGGGTTCTGTGTGAAAAAAAAAATCACTTCTGACTGAACATTGTCCTTCAAACCTAAAACCAGCGCTGCCTTAATAATATGATAGAGTGGGCATGTTATTAAACAGAAGGGAAGAAAAAAGCATTGAATTAATTAATTAATGTCTTCATTGAGCTGAAATTGAATTGAAATGAAATCATAATTGCTTTGTCCTGTCTCTGCTCACTTTTTCCCCTTTACATTTTGGAACTGATGCATGGTGGAAGCAACAATGGTTTGTAAAGGCAGAAAGGAACCCAGAAGGATAGTGAATGGCCGTGTTGTGAACTAGAGTTACAGTAGTTGTATTTTACTATTTTTAAACTCCTGCCTTAATTTCTCTGGCTTACAGTTTCCAATTCCCTTTCCACTCCTTATATATATTTGGTTGCCCTGAAAGGGAGTAGCTTGATGGATACATGTCCATGCATACAGTATATGGAGTTTTTGGACTGTGATCACCAGCATACCACTCAAAGGTACCTTGTTTTCTTCCCCCAAACTGTGCTGTCCTGCTTTTGAGAGAGGTTAGATGCCATTAACCAGCCTCCCAAGGAATGGACAGCTGTTAAAAATTATTCATTGTGTTCTACAGTTACAGATGTAAAGACAAGAGGGAGGGGAGATCTGGAAAAATGGAACCCCCCACTATTTCCTACCCCTCCATTCATCTCCCACCCTTGGTCCTCACTCACTAAATGTATTCTCAGTTCAAGTGTTAGATAATAGTTAGACCCAAATGTGGGCCCTTTAAGACACTCCAAGATCAGAAGCATGGATTTAGTCGACAACTCCTCTTCCTCCTGCATTCACACAACATACAATCCTCAATTCAGGTTAACAAAATACGATGGCTATGCTCACACAATGTATGATGCCAAAATGAATAAACTGCATAATGGCTGAAGGTGACACCTGGTTCCCACAAAATGCTAAAGCAGCACTAGATTTCCGACATGCCACTAAACCATGAGATTCACAACTCCCTTTTGGTCTAGTTGAGCATGCTGCATGAATCCAAACACTATCTCCTCTATCAATGTAATTTTTACTCCATTTTTTTATCCATTGAAGTCAATGGTTCAGTTATGATTATAGAGCACCATGAAAGAGCTCTTGAGAATGTATTTTAATGGATTCATTTTACTGCTTTGAATGACATGCATGAAGCCATCTGATACCTTCAAATACTGAAGCATGCTTTGGCTTCTTGTGTGGGGCTGATGGAATTTGCCTCGGGGCTTACATATACTATAGGACTTACAAGAAGGGCTGTTTTATGTCATTTTGATGTCAGAGGCCAAGAGCCACCCCTTCTTCCGGGATCCTAAACTAAGTTGACTTGGAAATGAAATCCTTCCTCGACATGGCTAACCAGACAACATCCTTCGCTGATCTTGAAGGCAACAGGCCAACTAGCATAAAGATTCTGAGATGTCACCAGCTTCTAATCAAGGATGGAATTCTTACTCTAAAAAGAGGAAGACCTTCATGGATGGTATGAAGAAACTACTTTTTTCTCCCATTGAAAATGATTTTGTCCTTTAACTGATCACGATTTACCTTTCAACTGGTTGTTATTTTTTAATGGGACTTTTGTCTATGTTTTTTCCCACTTCAGAAAACTGAAGAAAAAATCAGTTTCTCAAAAATCTCAAAAAAATCCTGAGATCTTTAGGATTATGGGTGGGCTATAAATATTTCAATACAACTTTTTTTTAAAGTCAATATAGTACCATGTACCAGAAAGACAAAGAACATGAAAGACATGCAGAAGTAATTATTTGAGACTCTAACCTCATCAGCACATCATGAAGCAAGAAAAATGCATGGCTATAGGCATGCAGTCGAAGAATCAAACCCTTGTAAAATGGCAATTTTTTTCTTGACCTATCTAAGAAGGCACATTGGAAAAGTGTGCCAGCTTTGCAATGACAAAAAGTTAAATAAGGTGCCCTGAAGAAGATATAAATTAGAAAACCATAGCTTTTGGAAGGTTGTTACCATGTTCAGCTAAACATTATTAGATGATCTACATAGATTTTCTTCATCCATGGGGGAAACTCAGAGGGAAAAGAGAACCTGCTGCCTCTCATGCTGCTTTCGTCTTTTTTAATGGAGAAGGGGGGCTTACAAAAACCAGAATGCTAAAGCTGTAAGATGAAAACTAATGAATAAATGCAAATGGACGCATATATGATTTCTGGCACTCTTCTAATTAAGGCCCACCAATTTGGGAAGCTCCCAAGAAACAGTGGCTGGCAAAAGGGGATCTTTTATTAGATTTATTGGAGATTGGCATCAGCACGTGGAAGCTCTGGGCTTTTGGAGAATGTTAAAGATGGAATGCTGGAATTTTTCTGCCCTCAATGAATGTTATGTATGGATCAGTATACCCAATGAATGTTTCTCACTTTATACGGTCAGTGATGTCCATACAAATGGGATACTACTGTTATAACATCACAGGAGGCATGTTCATTCTACCTCCAAGGCCATAGCTTGTCTGTGAAGGCAAGACTCACATATTTAATTTACAAATCCAGCTGCGTGCACAAAACATTCTTTTAATAAATATGGGTAATTGGTACCACTAGACACGTACCAATTACCCACAGAGTCTTTCTGATACTCAAGGGTTATCACCTTCGCTGTCTGCAGAACTGAAAGCACCACTAACACTGTGTTGGTCTTGCTGATATTGCTGATTTATTTATTTACTTAGAAAATATGTATACCACTAACTCCATTAACAATTCGAGGAAATGACACAGTAAAAACTTCATTAACAGCCTAAGCCTAATCTCAGTCCTACTCATAGATACAAAACACAAAAACTAAAGCAGTGTCATCAATAATATGGGTCCACCATGAAGGATTTGACTTGATGCCAGACCTATTCCTTTCATTACTCCTGCTTTTTCAGCTTCGTCCAGTCTAGATGTTTTGGTTGAAAGTTCCTGCAATTATCAATTAGCAAGGCAAATAGTCATGGTGACCCAGGTTTATGGGAACTTAGTCCAATATTCTGGAGGCCACCAAGTAGCAGTAGTCTGCCCTGCATTGAAAGCTTCATTTAATATGGATTCAAGGCAACTTCATTCCAATTAGAACATCCACCCACCCACCCACAATTGAGAAAAAGAACAGGATCAGATCTTGGTTGTGCTGACTGTCCCTCTGTTTAATGAGCTGTACCCATATATACTATAATAAAATAAACACCTGCCAGCCATGTCTAGAAGCAATCAGTAGCCTTTTTTTCCCCTCTCCTCCTTCTTTTTAAAGGAAACCAAATCTATAATTGTAGATGCTTATCTGCAACATCTGTCTCCAAAGGAAAATGTTAGAAATGGCTGCTGGGATGAAAACGTTGTCACTCTAGGACACTTAAGGGCCTAAACATTTTCCTGATAATTAAGAAAACAAACAAAGTAGTAAGAACATGCCTCCCTGAAATATTTAGCTTTCCCCAACCCCCTTGAGGAGGCATATCTGCTGAACGCACAAGCCTTCGGAGGGCACCTAGCTATGGAATTATGATTAGCAAGGGTTCTAGGACAGCTTTCATGGGGAGAACCTGGTGCCACAGTGAGAACTGATTCATTGGTTCATTTTTTGTGGGGGGCTGGAGGTAATGTCTGCTGGAGTTTGTAGGATGTGACATTGGCCAAACACAGAGAGAAGGGAAAGGAGAAAGGGAAAGGAAAACATCTAGTCCAGGATTCTGGGTCACACAATGGCCATCCAAGCACATTCATGAACATGGACAGGAAGCTGATGTTTAAAGCACATTACCCGGGCTATTATTTATTTATTTATTTATTTATTTATTTATTTATTCTTAGATTTCTATCCTGCCTTTCCTCTGGGAACTCAAGGTGGTTTATATTCAGAACTCCTTTCATTTTATCCCCACATTTAAGTCCCACGAGGTACTTAAGCCATGGATCCTGAGAAGGACAAAACTAGGGTCAAGCTATTTCACTGAATCTTCAAAGTCTTGGAAGGGGTGTTGAACTTTGAGCAAGCATTCTCATCAACACCTATTTTCTTTGGAGGCTCATGGTTTGATTATATAATGAAATCCCACTGAAGATTAGCAATGGTAGGGCTGGTCTGACTCACTTTTATTTTGAAATGTTTTATCTATACATTGTCTAAAGCTAGTGGCCAAACAAAGGAAAAAATATGGGGAGGGCAACACTGGGAAATAGAAATCCATTTGAAAGAGAGCAGTAGAAAGAGGGAAAAAGAGAGAACAAAATCTACATTTTAATGAACATATTTTCAAGCCATTTCAAATAAGAGTCCAAGAGAAATAATTACAAAAGTTTGGGAAAAAGGAGCATTATCTTTGATAGCTTTCTTCTCTGTGAAGCAATTAAAACAAGCCATTTTTCAAATACTAAGCAGAAAATTACTAATGGACAGACTCAAAAAAAGCTTTCATTTCAATCTCATGTCCTTTATTCTTCTAAAAAAAAAAAGAAAGAAGAAAAAGGTGGTTTTTAGATAGATTACTACATAAAGGAATCACTTGCTGGATGTCATAAAAACTATGTCCGGGTAGAATGACAAAGATTAACAGCAAGATTTAAATCACGAAGCAGTCCAGTTAATAGCAATGTCTAATTAAGGAGTGCATTATCAGTCTGTAATGTTGATTTGATAGAGAGAACTTCAAGTTTGGAATGTTTCATTGTAAGTGTCTCCCACGAACAATTCATATATATGTTAGTGGATATGTATAAAAGAGAGTTGAAGTTACGAATCATGCCTTGAGAGCAATCTGTTTGGATTACTTTTGCATCTGATCCCAGTAGACCAAGAAACATGGAAATTAATGTGGTTAAAACCAACTGAAATATACTTGTTTACTCACAATCTCAGAAATTTGCAGTCAGTTCAGGACATGTCTGAGTTCTGAATACACTGGCTGGGTTCACACATGATCCTAAATCATAGGTGGCTGAAGATGCCACACTGGCCAGCTTTCCAAGCAATAAGTCATGATTTACAAATCACAATCGTTGTATTCAAACATGAAGCCAAACTCATATAAACCATGCTTTATATTAACACAAGGTATGAATCCAATCATTTGGCTGCTTAAAGTAGTATTAGGCTAAACAGTTCTACATTTAAAAAAAAAAACATGCAGTTCAGTGGAAAGGAAATTGCTACTCCTTTTTTTCAAAGGAAAAGATAATGTTAGGGAAATCTTAATAGGCGAAGCATGGTGTTCTTGTAGTTTTTTAGGGCAAGGAGATCTAAGGCTGTAAGTGTGAATGTCCTGTCTTCCACTGTGCAATTTTCTCTACCGATGTCTGCAGCCTCCCTGGCTTTTGTGCTTCCAAGCATCAGACAGCAGCTCTCCATCTTTGCAGATAGATAGTGGGAAACCCCCAGAGGTAGAAGAATAATATACAGAACCCTCAAAGTAACAACAGCATCTCCCCCACCTTGTAATCCTAAAGCAAGTTGAAACCACCATCCAAAGAAAATCTGAAGACATTCTCAGTTATCTTAAGACTGAACCCCCTTTGAAACTTCGGGAACTTAAAACAGGAATTTCAGCCTAGAACTTTCTAGAAGGTCTTTAGTTTTCAGATTCAGTTCCAAGCGATTCAATCAGATCTCCAGCCTGACTTTCTAAATTGCCCCAATACAATGATTCAGTATGAATCATCAAATGGAATTTACCTGCTTTTCCGAAACAGAATCCATGATTCAAATCAAATTGATTTAATGGTCAATATTGACTCAACCATTGTAATTAGCCTCATGCCAGTTTAACTAGACCTAATAAATTAGCATGGCTCAGATATTCGGCTTTTGCAACAGCTAAATGGAACTTTTTTTCTTCTTCTTTTGGCAAACTATGAATTAAAAAAAAAAAGTCTCACTTTGAAATTTCTGAGAAGAGACCAGCAAAGTGAGACAGAAGTTATCCTAATGCTCTGAATGTTCTCCTACGATAGCTATATGAGACCCAGGGACTTTCCAAGTGTTTTTGGCCTTAGTTCCCATGGTTCCTAACCAGCATGACCAATAGTCAGGACTGATGGGAACTGTGGCCTAACAATATCCAGAAGAGCAGAGTTTCCCTATCCTTGTGCTGAAGATACCTGGCCACAGCTGGAAGCAAGTGCCCACCATCTCCAAGGTTCCACATCTACAATTTTGAACGACTTGCTCTGATTCCATAAATACATGTCTTTGTCCTTATGATAAAGTGCTTTTCCTTTTCTATTTTAAAATTAGCTGGATACGTGGTGACATTTTGATGCTAGGAAGATGAGGATGTGAATGGAATTATATCGTCTTCAGACTGGTGTCCCTTGACCCACTGAACCCAATCAAACTGTAAAGAACTATGACTGAGTTAATGGTTGATTAAGACTGTGTATGGTGTAAATACAGCCTAGAAGGTTCAGGATCTTGCCCAGATCCCAAGGAGACTTCCTTTGAAGAAGTATGGAATTCTACAGTCTTGAAAATTTTGAAAATTTTGCTTTAGTCTAAGTATCACATTCCACAGATATCTTAGCTGGCTTTCCAAATAACCCCTCTGGCCACATGCTGACCATTTCCTGGATCCGTGACACCTCACTTCTCCATTGTCTGCACCTCACAGGAAAAGAAAAGACATGTCACTCTCTCAGCTGCCCAGAGAAGATCCTTCCTTCTCTACCTCTGGACATCTTTGTGAGCCTAGGCCTAGTAGAAAGGAGGCAGCATGTCCATTTCAGTCCATTGTTTTCACAACAAGAACTTGAGTCTTGCTTTTGTGTTTGAAGGAACCTAGGAGATCAATTTTTACTCTGGATTTTTTGCAGAAAAAATGGGCATGCAGATTCACAAATGCAACCATCTCCATGGAGTAATCAGCTGCAAATGCAACATTGTGGTTTCTGTTGCTCCTCTACCAAATCCTGAGAAATAATCTGCCAAACTGAGGGAGCCTGAAACTTCCAAATAACACCAATGACCTTACAGGGAACATGTCATGAAGTCATTTTAGCGTTGGCTAGAAGAGCATATTAAAATACAAGGCATTTGCTGTAGTAAAAACAAGGTACCTCATTCCAGCTGTCTATATATATTCCTTTCCAGCACTAAATCTGTCCAGGGACCTTTCAGAAATACAGCATTATGCCTCATGCCTTCGCTTAGTGAATAGAAATGTGAAAAGGATGGAGATAAAAATCAGAGGGACATACAATAGCGAATGTTCTATGATTTAATCACCATTACAGCTTAAAACAGCACAGTCGACATTCACCCTTGGTAAGTCAGGGATAAATCTCCATCTATGGCCACTGGGGAGAGTGATGGCATGGTAATGCTGGGTCTTTTAAAGATGCAGACCCCCAAGCACTGCAAAGAAAATGGTTGAAGGGCACAGGAAGTTGCCAGCTTCCAGAAAGAGTGTTTAATGGCCAAATGCCCAATACTAGGGTAGGTTCTGTCACTGTTTGCATGGTTGCTGAAAGCATCTGACCTTCTTTGACCACTGCCATATCTCTCTGGTGATGACTATTCTATCTCAGCAGTCTGATTGGATCTAACCACGCTTTTAATCCTTTTAATGTTCCAATTTAGTGTATCCTTGAGATGCTTGTTTATTTCATGCAGTTTGTCATTATATCTATAGACTGTCTTTCCTCCAGCAGCTCAAGATGACAGATGTAACATACTTGGGTTGAGCGACAGCACTCATCAAGCTTCTATAGCTGCAAGTAGCTTGAACCCTGGTCTTACTGGCTGTAGTCCAACGCTTTAATAATTATCCATGCGGGCACTTGACCACTAAGCGTTGCCATTTCAGCTGGATATTCACCAGGCCCGGTGATATAAGAAGAGCAATGTAGTGTAGTGGTTAAAGTGTTCGACTTGAAGCAAGGAGACCCAGGGTCAAGTCCCACTTGAATATGGCTCACTGGGTGACTTTCGGCCAGTTATTTTCTCTGAGCCCAACCACAATATCACACAGGTTCTTGTGGGGATAAAATTAATGGAGAGGAATCATATACTGTATGCAATCAATACAATATTTTTTTTTCAAGGGCATTCTGAAATGTGATGATCTTCCTGTTGCTGGTGCTAGCATAGACAATCCATTCTCTAGTTCAAGAAGCCTGCATCATATCTCTGAATAGTAAGATGCCCCAGCCTTCACACTTTGATCTGGAGACAACCCTGGCTTCGGGTAGGTGCTAAATCCACCCACTGTCAGAACTGGGGAGATAATACTCTGTAACCTTCAGCACAAGGGAATTCTAATATGCAACGTTGTTAGTTTTTTTTTTTATATAAAGGTGAGTGACAATGATTCACTTTACAGGAAAAAATAGATGGGTGTAAGCTAAACCTTTATCTTGCCCCTGGTATCTCCCATAACAATGAAAGACGCGTGGTGCTATTGGAATACTCCAATCTCCTCTTTGTCTGTATCATCTTCTCTGAGTCAGTGTAGAACTGGGGCAGAGAAAGATTTGTTGCTTTGAACTGCCCTTGTAATCTCCCCTCCCAATTCTTTGAAGACTGCAGGGAAAATTTGGCCCTTTTGGGAGATTATTTTGCAGACGAGGTCTGTTAAGCTTTGTGGAGATTTACTGCAGCTATTTTGCTTCCTCTTCTTTAATTAAAAGACCTCTCCCCCCATGAACCACCAAACCTTGGCATTTTGCTGCAGAATATCAACAGCATAACTTGTGGTGAGCAGCTCCTCAACCCCTCAAAGCATTTCAAAATATTTCAGATTGCTTACCACTGTGGCAGTATATAAGAACATGTGTGAAACTAGGGTTTTGCTGCACTTCTGAAATAATTTGGAAAAAGATGCTTTGGAATACACAGGCGTGAATGTAGCAATTCTCTGCAACTCCTTAAATCAGCTGCATCTGTTCTCTGGATTATGTGGCTATCTTTCTATCATCTTTAAATATTTTATAGTGCAATTTTCAGTGTGAACCTTCCTCCAAGATGTTATCGGACAAGGTAACATTTTAAAATCATATAATATAAAATCAACCTCCCTAACTAGAACATCAAAAATAAAGTAAATGCAAAAGCTCCAGTTTCTAAAAAGAGAGAGATGGCTCTCCATTTAACATCTGAGTCTTTTGCTCACCTAGGTCTTTACAGCCCACTTAAAAACAGAGACCCATATGTAAATCCCATGATTGTGAATTGCTTAAGTATTGGGCCAACAGAGAAAAAGCCCTAATTCTCCTAATCCTTCTTACTAGGGTGTGTTCAGCAGGGCTTCTATGGCAATCCTAAGGTCCTGGTGGTATCCATAACCACAATTTGTCATAATAATAATAATAATAATAATAACAACAACAACAACAACAACAACAACAACAACAACAACAACAACATAATAGAAAAAATAATATAAAAATAACATAAAATAATTTTTAAAATACAATTTTGGGACTCTGCTGCAAGAATAGAAAAGGAGAGGAAACAGGACATCTTTAGAACCATCTTTAGAACTTGGTTCATCAGTGGTTGGATCTTCCAGAAGTAAAAGACTTAAATCATGTGAAGCTAAATCAATGGATATGATGATGCACATGTATGGATTCTCTTTCTTTTCCTTCTTTGAATTTGCAAGGTGTATTTAAAACCCACTGCTCTTTAAAAACAAATGAACGAACGAACAAAAAAACTTCTACTTTGGCAAGTTCCTCTCTGGAGAACAAACTCTTATTTCTAGTTCAGTGCTCTGTATAGATGCCCGGCATGTTGTGGTGGCAATGTTCTGAACCTATACTGCTTTGAGATAGAAATGCAGGGTTATGGTTCAGGGGTTTGTTCCTTTACCTTACCCTCAAATTAAAAAGATACTTCTATTCAGGTGATTAACTAATATGTAGTACAATGATTTCCAAAGCCTTCACTCAGGAACACGGGTTGTCTGCATTCCCCAGGTCTAGGTAAATTGACTGAGAAACTTTGGAAAAACTTGACTAAGAACATTTCAGACCCTGCAGACTGAGAAATTTCCAACATGCAATTCATACCACAGAGCCCTTTTCCATCATCAAGTGGAATTCCCATCCCAGCGACTTCAAGCACGCATCTCCTGGCAGACTTGCTCAAAGACACGGTATGAAAAGCTCATATTTCTAATCCTTTTCAGATTTTTTTTTTGGGGGGGTGTACGTGTGGAAATGAAACCCAGCAGCTTGTACAACTTCTGAAACCCAGAAAGGAGATGGAAAGTAAACCCAAGACCAGTTGAAGAGCGGAGAAAGCATGGCAGAAGTCAAACAATTCTTGTACAAGATGAAAGAGGGTACGGAAAGATGAAATGTATTTGCTCCATGGAACAGTGGGTGGAGGAAAGAGACATACAAATTCAGCGTTCAGAATTCTCGTGTTTCACTTTAACAAATTCCATTACAGTAGGAAGATTAAAAAAATACATTTTGTCTTTATTTTTTTGTGGGAGAGGGGAAGAACTGTGGATATGTAAGTAAAGTAAACTCATCAGAAAAGGAGTGTGTGTTGTGCATTTGTGTGCGTGTATGTGTGACAGAGAGAGAGAGAGGAAAATGGGATCTCAAGATTGCAATACCCAAGAAACTTGCACCTAGCTGAATGAATAAATGGGGAACATGTGTAAGGAAACCAAGTATTCCAAACTCCTCCATTTCTTAAGACCATCTTTTGACTTGACAAGCATGAAATGGAAGGGTAGAACCGAAATATTAGCTCTTGTTGAAAGATGATTCTTCAGAACAATTGGTCTTATTTTGGGTAAAGCAGGAAGGTGGCTGTTTTGAGGGCAGGGTGGGGGGAAGATAACATACTTCCTGGAGAACAGTTTGTGAAGGCTGCATTAACTCTCAAAAGTCATTAGTCGAAAGAGAGAAATTTACACTACTCTTAGTTTTTCAGAAATGTTTTTGAGATGGTTAAATGTATCATTCCCCAATGATTTCTCAATATGGCTAAAAAAAAAAAATCTGTATTGTTTCCTCTTGCTAGAGGAAGATCTTAGATCTATTTGCTCTTAGTCAGATCATGTAGTTAAATGTAGATGTATCATTGCGTTGCTCCAGGATTCCTGATCATTTGATATCACTTTTGTCATCAAGCTGGGCAGGAGAAAGAGGTAACACAGTAATACCAAAAAGGATCAACAAAGTGGTTTGGGAGATGGGTATAATAGTATTCTTTGAAAAACAATTTCTGGTCCACACCTACCCCTTTCTTCCCATATTTCATTCTCCTATGTGGCTGTTGGAGTTGCAGATTCTAAGGTTCTCTGCTGGCCTTAGGAAGTGATGATTAACCCTCCGTTAACCCTCACACTCCTGGTTTGGATGAAAAGGATGATTGGGAAGAGAAGTTTAGCTCCAAACAAACCCAGCACTGTTTGGGGTTAAAAAATAACTCTTTCTAATTCCAGTGCTGATTGTGGCATTCACATAACTTGCTAATCCCAACCATGACCAAGTTAAGGGAGTGCAAACACATTCAAGGTACCTGGGAATTCCTTCACCAGGTTCATTACTGGCCTTCAAACCAAGCATTTTGCATATCAACAAGTATTTAATTATTGCCAATTATTTTGTTGGGCTTGAACTGTACCACTGCCCTTTTATAGCATTGTTTAGCATGCAATTTTTTTAGGGGAGGGGTTATACATATGTATCTTTATTTAAATTGCTAAGAGCTCCCCTATGATGAAAAGGCAGTTGAGACATTATATAGTTGAGCTTAGGAAGGTAGAATCCATGGTTTAGAACATGCCTAGCTGACTGCCATAACCTTTCAAAATGAAATGAAAATAATATATTTTGTATATGGATATTTAAAATGTTTGTATTTCTCTTAAAGATCACATATACTTCAATTTGCATTCGCTCTTTATTTTTTTATTTTGAATGATCTTCGCTTTGTCCTGGTGTACCTTTCTTTTAAATTCTGTATGATGATGATGATGACGTTGATGTGTTTTCATTATTTATTAATACTCATAATAATTTTAAGAAAGGAAATAATTCAGACAAGATTTCAGGTGAGAAGGTCAAACTCTCCCTTGAGATTACATGGAATCCTAAGGGTAAGATCTTCCAAATCTCACAAGATTTCATGTTCTCACAAACGTTTGACCAATTAAATGTAACAACAACAGCAACAACATTATTTGTGGGCAATCAAGCTATGGTGGATTTGTACCAGCAGCCTGAAAAAGTTGCCGACTCCTGAAATAAAGTATCTTTTCTCTCTTTCTCTCTCTCTCTTTAAATTAATTTAGGGTGAATGTTGCAGTTAATTTGCATTTCCTATAGGGTCTCTAAAGCACTTACTTCATTTCTCCTAAATGCAAGCTTACCAATAATACTATATAACCATTCCGTAGAAGCTCCATGCACTCAGGAAGCTAGAATGCCACCCAGTTTGAGATTTCTAGCTCAGATTGTTGGAGTCAATATGCAGCTCCATTTTGCAATATATCTCTCTGACTCAGCTGTCCAACAACACTCAGCATCATAATCATGCAAATTAAATACAAATTTTTTTAAAAATTGCCCCCATTAAAATGATCTATTAATGTTGAAAGGCTCCGGTACTTAAGGGGAATGACTGTAATTGCATGATCTTGCCATTGGCACATCTTAGACCTGGCAGATCTTGAAGATATTTACACCTTTGGGATTAATTTTATAGTAAGGAATTAACTTTTGGCAAAGCTGTCTTGCTACCAGAAGGAAAAAAATAACTCTGCTAGCAGCTGCTTTTTTTAATAATTGTAAAGTAGGGAGGGGAGAATGGAAGTGAGGAAACGTCCAAGCCCCCAAATAGTAAGAATTTTCTCCCTTCCTTGCTCTCATTTTCTCTCCCTGACTTTCAAAAAACAGCAGGGTTAGCTACTTAAAATCTGTCTGTAAAATCTTGACCTTTCACTGCAGCTGAACGATGAAGACTCACAATTTTGAACATTGCATGCCATCACGTTCACTCAGCCATTGCTACAGTTAGATTTACAGATTCCTAAGTGTCCTTAGATTAATCAGTGGGGCTGAAAACAACAGCTTACTGCCAAACCATGGGTGTGAGTAGTCCATTCAACAGGAAAAATGGCAGTGCATTTCTCAGTTAAAAAAACAGACCTTTAAAGCAGGGGGTAAATAAGCTTTTGATGGACCAGGGCCCTCCTATCATTTCTGTGGGGCTAAAGACCACAAAAGGGGCTGGTTTGCATAATATGCTAAGCCTCTCAAATTCAAACCAAGATCCACACAATCCAAGATCTTTAATTGGCCTGGTCAAGCATGTTGTATGTGCATAGGTATTGGGTCACCTTCAGCAATCCATTCTGGTTTAATCACATTTCCTTAAACTACAGTTGGAACAATTTGATAGTGTTAGAGCTGTCACATCTGATGGAGGGTTGATAGGTGGCAACCATCAAGTAGAGGTCAAGGAATTCTTTGAGATCGTTCTTAGTTGCAAAAAAATGGTTGTGACCAAGCAAATGGCAGAAGATCTATAAGGATATGGAAAAATGGTAGTTGTCCAATTGTAGAAAACTGCTTTTTCTCTGTCCTTTTGCTAATTCTTAGTGTGGTATCCCTGCTAGATTTCCTGATAATATTTTATTAATTAAAAAAAAATAAAAAAACTCCTACAATAGGAACAATGGCCTAGTTCATAAAACACAATTTGTTTCCTTGGCTTTGACACATTGTGAGGTGAGATCTCCAACACTCTGACTTGTAAACCATGGTTTATGGCTTAGTTTGATTGCAATGAGGACTTACTCAGTGACCCACAATTGAGGAAACCCCGTGTGGCATGAACCCAGCCAATGACTTATGAAGGAATAAGAGATACAAAAAGCCCATGGAGGTGCTTTAAACACAGAGATGATACATTTTATTATTGAGAAGATTGGTGGTTGGGGATCAGACTTAATGTTTTGGGGGAGATCAAGGGTCAGAGTGGGTGGTGCAATAATTCCATGCCATGCACATTTGATTAGTCTGATTTTTAAAAAAAAGAATGTTAAGCCTGGCTTCTGTTACATTTTTCATGTTTCCTGCCTCAACATGTGAAAGATGATTTTTTAGCAATTACATTCAGAAGGGCTTTGGAGGGGACACAAAAACAATTCAGGGTTGACTGCAGACCAACTCCTGAGCTAGAAAGGCAATTGCTTGGACAATTGCTTGGGGTTGGCATGGACTGCCCATGTGCAGAAGCCTCTTTCAGCTACCTGATGTCCCAGAGGATCAGACAGAGGGATGCATAGCAAAGAAGCAATGTGACAGACTTCAGAAGCATGTCCACATGGCTTTGTAGAGCTCAAGCTGGTATCCTAACAAGATTTAATGCTTTCTACAGCATTTGTATCAAGGAGCTTCTAAGATCCTGTGCCTTAAAAAGAGTTAATTTTTCTTTTTCTTTCTGCTCAACCTATCAAGAAAACAGCATTGCAACATTGCTGGTCCCTGCTCACCACTACACAGCTTGCCAGGCCTGATCTGCAGCATTGCTCGCTGCTCTCATCGAGTGCACTTGCTACCTGCCCCCCCCCCCAAGAGAAACTGGAGCAAAGTTGAGTAGAAATGCATGTTTGTCATTGAGCAGAGCTAAGAAGAAGGAAAGAGGGGAACGATAAGATCACAGCCTCCAGTGCTTTCTTTATGGGAACATCCTCTGTATGATATATGTTTGCACTTGGTGAAAGAATTATGTCACCTGCAACATATTTTTAAATGCTGTGGCTGTCAGGAAAGAAAGAAAGAAAGAAAGAAAGAAAGAAAGAAAGAAAGAAAGAAAGAAAGAAAGAAAGAAAGAAAGAAAGAAAGAAAGAAAGAAAGAAAGAAAGAAAGATTTATACAAAATTCAGCAGTGGAAAGTGCCTTCACCCAGGTCTTACCCCTCACCAATTCAATCAAGCTAGTCATGCAAATATTAAAAATGGAGGACTGGTCCAAATATTCATTTGCAGTACAAAATGCCTGGGAATGCTGCTTTGTCATCAGCATTAGCCAAGGAGCCAAGGAGGAGGCATTCAGAGATCAAGAAAAGCCTATAGGTGATTAGACTATGTAGGTGAAATTGTTCTTTTGAAAGCAGGCACATATAGCAAAGAGTGGCTAAAGGACAATGTTCTGGTCCTGGATGTGTTCCTCTGCCATGGGAGTGACTTAAGCCAAATGAGTACTATTCTAGCAGTAGCATCCTAGTAGTAACCCTAGCATCTGCAGGGCAGTAAGGTTATTATTTGGACAATATTGTTGAAGAATGGGAAATGCAGTATAAATGCAGATGATGGTGGTGGTTTAAAAAGGCAAACTTGTCTTCAGAAACTTGTGGTCCTCAAAGATT
This sequence comes from Python bivittatus, assembly GCF_059951505.1. NCBI lineage: Eukaryota > Metazoa > Chordata > Lepidosauria > Squamata > Pythonidae > Python > Python bivittatus. The sequence goes on along the minus strand of NW_028277053.1, from coordinate 1,664,785 downwards.
CAGTTGAGTCCCTTGGCAAGTATAATCTACTTCTTCTCTCCTTTGCTGAAAAGAGGAGAGAGAGAAAAATGAGGATGAAGAGCCAGAGGATAGTTCAAAATAGAGAAATGGGGGATGTCAGAAGGAGAGGTTAGGAGTTGGATGAAGCTTCTTCAGTTTGCATCTTCCCATTCTGTATTTCCATTTGGCTTCTTGACAAATTACTCCCAACAAAAAATGGCTTTTGAGGGAGCTCCACATTTGCCTTATAATCTTCTCTTTGTACAACATTGCTGCCAGAGCCAAGAGATAGAAGTTGGATGATGCTTCATCTCAACTGCTTAACTTACACTTGGAAAATTTGGAAGAGGTGTCTGAGTATACAGGTACCTAAACCTGCCCTTGCCATTGAGGCAGAAAAAGCCAAGCGAATCTCACTTTGTTCCTAGAAGGCAGGGGCTGTATTGATTCACAAAACAATTCCAAGATTGTGTTTTACTGAAGCACCTCCTTATGTTGCAATTAGGATGTTAGATTTCAACCAGGGAGACCCAACTTGATGTCTACCCTCAGCTGTAGAAGCTCATAAGCTGTGGAGTCCTTGGGGTTCTCTGAGCTTGGTTGTTTTCTTGTAAATGTTTTGTTACCTGGCTAGGTAACATCTTCAGTGCTAGTCTAGCACTGAAGATGTTACCTAGCCGGGTAACAAAATGTTTGCTAGAAAACAACCAAGCTCAGAGAACCCCAAGGACTCCACAGTTCAACCCTGAGCTACACATATTCTTTTCTATTGGCTCATAAGTTGGTTTTGGGCCAGTCACTCTTTCTCAGCCCAGTATAGCCTGCAGGGTTGTTAGGGTTAGAAACATTGGAGAAGGGAGTATGTATGTTTATTGGAAAGAAGAATCAGAACTCACACATAGCTTAGAAATTTTAAAATGTATTTTGCTGTTCCTTCTTCCTCTGTAGCTACAAAATGGCCACTTGCCTCATTGGTCTAGTATAAATCCTGGGGGCGACCTTCTGTGATTAGTGGTGGCCTATTTTAAAGTCATGCCTGTTCAAGGAAATGACCAGTCACAAATAGGGTACTACTAGGCCCCAGGATGCAGAGCCTGTTCGCATTTTCAACCATGTCCTTATCTAATGTGTCACCCTGAAGTATTGTGGAAAGTTAATTCTGCCTAGAAGAACTACCCTGTTCCACATGGTGTACTATTCCCAGAACCAGGTAAATCTGCAGAAGACATTGATGCAAAAGAAGGTCCACCAGAAGGGTGTTCTCCCATAAAACAGAGGTACATAATTTGAGATACAGCTCCAAGAACCTCTTGGCACCCAGTTGCAATAGTTCATGAAACAGAAGGAGGAGATCATCTCATGCATGACTGGAGAAGCTTCATATGAACTCTATCAAATTAATTTCAGTTTGATTTGATTTCATTTGGTTCCACCCACTACTTTTTGGAATGTGGTCACTAGTGTGCTCTTGAAAGCTTGGCACAGCCCTTGCTCTTGAGGCAGTTGTGCATCCATGTGCTGAAACCATCACCAGCCATTTTTTGTGGGGTTGGGGGTGGGTGGGTTTCTCATGAGAAGACCTATCTCATGAGTACCAAAACATTATAAGATCTCCAAGGTAAGAGGCTTTGAAGATGGTTTCATGTTTACCTCCATCCCCTCCAAAACAGAGCAGAGATGAAAAGTAGAGAACTGGTTTGTTCCCTGAAGCTCCCACTATACATGGCATCAGGCTTAATTTAAAGACAGTGAGCCAATGCCACTGCCTCTTTAAGGAAGAGTTTTTATTTACTGTTAATAAATGTGCCAGACAAAGCAGGCCATTACTTATGCATTCGCCTCACCACCACCACCACCATCACCACCACCACCCCGCCTTCTCATTCCTTGCACACAAGAAGGTGAAAATAATAGAATAAACATCATATACTTCATTATGATATCGGTTTACACTTCCAAGCATACATAGAAAGGGGCCATTTCATCAAGCTAATTGCTTGAAAGTAAAAGAGAGAGAACTTTTAGCTATTAGTCTATTATGGGGCTTTTTTCTTAATCACAAATAGGGGGCCATGGATCCCCAGGGAGGATATGTATTCTAATTTACAATTGAACTACAGATCCAAGCAATCAATCTTGGGCAGCACTTTTACAGTGTAATTGCTGCAACATCACAAATAAGAGAGAGAGAGAGAGAGAAGGAGCAAGCGTCGAGTTCCAACTTGAGATGGGGATGTTTACCAGGCACTGGTTTAGGATGGGGAGGGACAGGAGAAGGAGGCACACACACACATCCCATAGACATGAATATGCAATGAGGGCTCATTAGTGCCCTTGTGTTGCCATGACGAATGGCATTATCCTCAGACCGATGCGGCCTAAACATGAATTTTATAACGACCCATTTATCATGGCTTGTCATGGGTTTCTCCACTGCTTCTCCCACCACCCTTTGTACCTTTTCTGGTTTGGTTTCAGAATTCCCCCTCCCATTCTCTTTCTTCATGACTTCAGTTATGGATTCACTGCTCCCTTGGAAGAGTGGATGCTTCAGTGGAAACGCTCACCAAGTTAGGCAGAAGCTTCCGTGATAGAAGAACCCCATGAACAGATGGGCTTGGACACGTACCTCCAGTTATACTGGAGACTTGTCAGTTCTGCTAAGTGCTCCAAGTAGTCTGTTTGGGACCACACTCCTCAAAATAGGTGGAACAGATTAAAAAAATGGGTGAGGCCATTCCAGAAACTAAATATATTTGATTTCATTCAATGATAACCAGATTGATATTCAGGTAAATACAGTTAATATTATATCCATGTACTGAATGATTTTATTTTCTTATATTCAACATTGGGGGATGTGGGGGAGGCTCTGAGATCCAAAGTCTAAGCTTTGGAGGAACATGTGCAGCTTGAACCAAACTGCCATAACAGAAAACTTCAAAAAATTGAAGGCCAAAATAGACTTCAGTTATACAACAGAAAAGAAGGATCATCTAATGGTTAAAGATCTATTGGGCCTAGTTTTAATCCACTGAATTTCTGGTTAGTCTGGAAAAATGGCAACATGAAGTCCTGAGATTTGCCACCTATCAGTGTTGATAGTACTGTACTGGAAGGAATAGCCCTATGTTGGCAAACCTGCTTACTCAACACACTAAATACAAGCCATCAACCAGGTATCAGGAAAGTTCCATAATGTCCTGGTGACTTGGTCATCCAACATTTGGATGACCGCAAAATGCTGTATGTTGGGCAACTTTTGGAAACAACATGGAAGCTACAACTGGTCCTGAATGCAGTGGACAGACTGCTGATAGAAAGACCCCACAGTTGCAAGATAACATCAGTTTTTGGATTGTTGCCCTGATTAGTGATAAGCTTCTAGGCACAATTCAAAGTGATGGTCATTACTTACAAAACCCTAGCCATAGGTGATTCTGCTTGTTTCATCCAAACCTCTTGAGATGGTCTACTTACTGTTTCCCCTTCTCCAGGAAGCACACGGGACCTGGATGAGGTGACAGGCATTCTCTGCATCTCCATCCCCTGATATACATGTATCACCCTCTTACCTTACCTTTCACAGGGCATGAAAACATTTTTGTTCCACCGTGCATTTGGCCCTAATTGAATGGATTGATTTGGGTGTTCCATCTTGGGGGCATGCTTTATAGGTAGTCCTCAGTTTCAGAACGAGTTCCGTTCCCAAGGTCTGTCCTTAAGTCAAATTTGTATGTAAGCCAGAACAGTATTATTGTATAATATTGTATAAATAGTATTGTATAATTAACGTGAACCATTGTGTATGTAACTCGAATCACTGTGTATTTAATTTGAATTTGGCTACAATAGGCTCCATTCTTAACTATGGGTCATCTGTAACCTAGGCGTTCTTAACCCGGGGACTACCTGTATTCTGTTTTGTTATTCTTCTTTGCTTGTTTTTATTGTTGCACAACAATTTTATTGTTGCACTTGATTGCCTCCCAGATTCTCACAATTAGTCTAGAAATATGACAAAGCAAAAAAGAAGGAAAGAAATAACCAACCCCCTGTTCTGTCCATGCTTGCTGGATATTGATAGGATTTGAAATCCAGAATACCTGGAGAATATGTTTCCTAATCAGTACTATCCCTATATATACAGTACATAACAAACTGAACGTATGTAGGCATTTAATGAGCAATCAAATGGCAGTAAACAGATGCAGAAAATGCTAGCTGTTTACTGCCACGTCATCTGGAGTTTTGCAACTTAGGTCTGGTAGCCCTATCTAAGATGGGATGAGGGCCACAGCTGACATGGTGGGGGAGATGGTTGAGTGGATAAAGCAATGATTCAAAGTAGAAAACAACAAAGGGTGTCTATGTTACATGAGTTTCTCAATTTGTTTGTGGCATGGGTAGATGTGTGTTCTCTTTGTTTTATTTTAATTGCATTGCACCTATTTAACCACTTCTACTGGTATGGTTGACAGCCAGTTTGGTATATTGGTCAAGGCATCAGGCTAGTAACTGGGAGACCATGAGTTCTAGTCCCACCTTAGCCAAATGGGTGACCTCGGGCCAGTCACACCTTCTCAGTCCTAGGAAAAAGATAATGGCAAACCACTTCTGAAATCTTGCTAAGAAAACTGCAGGGACTCATCCAGGTAGTCGCCAGGAGTTAACACTGTCTTGAAGGCACCCCCCCCCCACACACACACAAAACCCCCAACCACCTGTTGTTGTTGTTGTTTAGTCGTTAAGTCGTGTCCGACTCTTCGTGACTCCATGAACCATATTGCGCCAGGCCTTCCTGTCCTTCACTGCCTCCCTGAGTTTGCTCAGTTTCATGCTCATTGCTTCAGTGATGCTATCTAACCATCTCATCCTCTGCCGTCCTCTTCTCCTTTTGCCTTCAATCTTTCCCAGCATCAGGGTCTTCTCCAAAGAGATCTCTCTTCGCATTAGGTGACCAAAGTATCTGAGCTTGAGCTTCATTATCGATCCTTCCAATGAGCAATCAGGGTTGATTTCCTTTAAGATTGACTGGTTTGACCTCCTAGCAGTCCAGGGGACTCTCAAGAGTCTTCTCCAGCACCACAGTTCAAAGGCATCAATTCTTCGGCACTCAGCCTTCTTTATGGTCCAGCTCTCACAGCCGTACTACTACTACAACCACCTAGTTTGGTGCATTTCTTGTTCCCAAAAGGCACACGTCTAATTTCCCCTAGTTTCATCAGTAAAATTCAGTGCAAAGAGAAGGGATAGGCGAGGCTGCAAATTTAGATTTGAGGGTTATGTGTAGCCCTGACTCTGAAAGTCACTTATCCCTAGTCTATGAGTTTTGTGCTAATATAAGGGTGGTTTGAACTAGCAGGATTGTGCATACAGTCTATGCAGCCTTCCCTTGAGTCACTGTAGAAAACACAATAGTAGACTGAATTGTTTTTAGAGCAGAGTGTACAACTTGAGGCCATAAGCGCTCCCAAAAAGTTTTGCACTGGCTTTGAGGTCCAAATACCATATGGGCCCACAGATGTTTTTAAATTTGGTTACAAGGACCAAATTTAGGTCCTCAGGGACCTTTGAAAGCTTTTACCAAGTTCTTGCAGTTCTCAGTGTGAGAAAAGAGGGAAATTATTACATACAGGACTGCAGAGTAATTAAATATACTTAGCTTTAATTAAATGGAACATGTAGATGCAGTGAAATCAAATTTAGTTTAGCCTTGGTATCACATGCTACGTTTTTGTTTTAGATTTTCTTTATCCTGCCTTTATTATTTTTATAAATAACTCAAGGTGGCGAACATACCTAGTCCTCCTTCCTCCTTCTATTTTCCCCACAACAACAACCCTGTGTGGTGGGCTGGGCTGAGAGAGAGGGACTGGCCCAAAGTCACCCAGCTGGCTTCATGGGACAAGAACTCACCGTCTCCTGCTTTCTAGCTTGGTGGCTTAACCGCTAGACCAAACTGGCTCTCCAAAAGGACAAAAAACTCTCCTTTTGTATAAAGGTACAAAAAGTGTACTTTCTGCACACTTTCTGCTTCAGTTAAAGATACAGTAAGACTCACCTTTAAAACACCACCACCACCACCACATGCACAAAGACAGGCTCTGCACTATAATTGTGTGTAAAGTTTTATGCAAATCCTTCCTTCTCCAAAATAACCAAAATCTTCTCTGGAGAGACCAAGAAAAGCTCTGTTTATTATCTCAGCTAAACAGGATCTTTGAAAAGCTTCCACGTTTTTATATATATATACATATATTGTGTTCCTGTGTGAAATGCCAGATTTTTAAGATGGTCGCACCACAGCTTTTCATACCATTTTTTTCTTAAATGTCCCACCAGCAGCTTTAAGATATTGATCTGAGGAATGAAATCTAAGCGCATAAACTAGAGCTATGGGTTGGAAGTGGATGGGAGGAACATAAAGAAGGACCTCTCTCTAGATAATTCAAACTTCAGACTATAAAACCAATGGGGGATGTATTTACAACAAACAATTTGGAATCAGATATTATGTAATATTTTAGATTTGTAAGACAGCAAGATAAAGAAAGAATTTATTCTACGTCTTATGCTGGTAAAATTCGCTTGCTCGCTCTCCACAGATCCATCTTTCGTCATCCCCTAAAAATGTTGCAACCTTCTCCGTGGTTTTCCTCTTTTCCTTTTCCATTCTGCCTGTCTCTTAGTTCGCCCTCAGCATTTGTTTCAGAGGAGCAAGTGATGTGTAGAATATTAACTTTGCAGATAAGTAAATAAGAAACGTTGCTATCCGTATCTTGACCGAGTTGCTGTTAAAGAGAAAAAGCAATGTGGATTATTTGATAGGATAGGACTAATGTTTTCCTAATGAAGGAGCCTAAACAAACTTTTGAAACAGATCAGCAAGCTTCCTTCTCTCTCTCTCTCTCTCTCTCTCCTTCTGCTGTGGCTCTCTGAGCTGACATCTTCAGTCATTAATGAGTTAATAAGAATCTCGGCTTCATCTGAGGAGAGATAAGGCGAAAGAAAGGAGAGCTTTGTACACATAATGACAGGTTCCCAGTTGTCTCCTAAGATGCCATGGGTCAGCCATGTTAAGAATGTGTGTGTCCAATCATCTGCTGATGTTTATCAGCCAGCCTGGAGCACAACCTGACACAGGCCAGTTGGGGAGTTACAATGAATAAAGAACAGACTCTGAGGTTCTGGGAGAGAGCAGGGGGAATGGAGGAGTGTGGAATTGCTACATATACTAAAACACGATGACATGAGCAATCAGTACACCAATTACAAGACAAGTTATTGGATGAAGATGGTGCATAACTTCAGACGGGCTTTGAAGAAGCAAACGGTGGTGGCAGGGCTCTCACCCCAATAAAAGGATTGAGTGGCATGGCTAGATAATTTTAGATTGGGTTGTTAATGGTCCTGCAGGAGTCCTCTTTCAACGTTCTTGTTAGTTCCATTGCAAAGCCCGCCACTCATGCTGGGATAATCGCTGTGTGGTTGTAGGAAAGGATGGCATGTTTTTAAAGGAAAAAAGAAAAATGACCAAGCAGATTTGTAACTGCAAACATACCCAACAGGATATGTTCATCCATACCTATATAAAGAAACATAGACACATGTTGCAGGGACCAGTATCATGATCCAAGTGTCTTATTTGCTGTTTGCTCATCATTTGCAATCTTCAAATCATTCTGAAGATCTTTGTCTTCTGAAGCCCTGGAATTTGGCCTTGAAGTTGCAGTTGCATCACAGATCCTAAGTTTCTAACCCGCCAAAGAGTTGGGTAATGGATCACTCAATCAATCAATCAGTCAGTCAATCAATCAATCAATCAATCAATCAATCAATCAATCAAATCTTTATTATGGTCATAGACCAGCATAAAGTTGGGTAATGGAAGTAGCAGCGGGCATGAATGTTGTACTGTTGGATTTTTAATTAAGGTTGTATAAGTTGGGGTCTGCTGATAAAATGCAGCCATGTTAGCAATTTGTTGCTGGATGCTAGTAACTAGGGCGGTGCACTGCTTTGCATTCAAAGGCAGAAAAATGCTTTGGGGCAAACAGGAGTATCTACGTGGCCCTTGAGGGCATCTCCTTGAACCACGTGCATCTTTTCCTCAGATTGTGCTGAAGCTGCAGAGCAAAGCTGTGCAATCTTGGAATAAGGTGGAAGTGTTTTATGGAATTGCTACCAGGTGCAAGACGAGTGCCCCTGCATGCACCAAAGCACCTTTTCTTCTTTCAGATCAGAAGTGCTTCACAACACTATCATGTTCCTTCATTCTGGAAACTTCTTTGGTTTTGTAGTCTTTGGCAGACACCAAACCCAGGTGGTTTATGAAACTTCATTGAGACCTGATATATTTTTATTCAGTCTGAAAAAAAAATGCTGGACCATCATTCCTCTTGCAGAATTGTCCAGTATTTCTTTCTTACCTCCAGCAAAATGATTTGACCCTGCCCATTTAGTTCAATGAGGATGCTTTAAGAGAATATGAAATAAAAGGAACATATGCTTTTCTATGGGACCTACCCTAGAGATATCCCTGTTGGAATGTGTTCTTGTATCTTGATTTCCTAAACCTAAAGTCAGCAATGTTTTCACATCTTGGATAACCCTGCAGACAATGAACCTTGCAAAATCACCAGATCTTTAGAGTTTTTCGAAGCTGTGAGATCCTATGAGATCACACAAGAATATTAAGATCCTATAAGCTCAGGCATTTGTAGAAGATGTCGTGCAAGTTCCTCAAAGTCTCTTGAGAAGGCTAATCTTGAGAGATTTTGTGCATGAAATAGCAGAGAGAGAGAGAGAGAGAGAATATGTGCACATAATTTTAATATACACATTAATGTTTTGGAGATATACTATTTAGGTAATGACAGACACATTGGTGGAGGCGTTCTGTGTTGTTCACCTCTGTCCTAAACTGTGCCTAGGCCATTATGTTCCTCAGGTTGATGTTAAGCTTTCTCTTGAAAGCCTCAGCAACCACAGTCAATGGGCAGGAATGCTGAGCATTGCATCTGGCTTGAACATTCAGAACCTGTTTTTTTTTTTGTTTTTTTTTGAGGTGGAATCCAGTGGCTGAAGAATTTCAACATTTGTGTCTCCTTTTAAAATATGTTACTTTTCTGCAGTCCACAACCAATCCTTTCTGGCATGTCAAACACCTGTTGAAATCCACCTTACAAATGCTTGGAAGTTTCCTTGAGCTGTGAATGAAGCTTTGGGTTTTCTACCATATTCTCAGGGGGCTTAATCATTGCTTTCAAATTTCTCTTGGTGGAATTTCTGAGCTTGCTTGGTCCTAATTGGAAAAGCCCCATGGAAGAAGGAGTTCTGTCATATCTTCCGTTGGGATTTAATAGCTGTGAGAAGTCAGGAAGGTTACAGTCTTCCAGAAGGAAGATTATCTAATGAAAGATAGGATATTCATTCAAACCATCTTATCTCGGCCATCTTATGACTAAATAAATGTAGGAACACCGTACTCCATTGATGTAAATTTTTCCACAATTCTCTTTTTCTCTGAAATGGGAACTGCAAGGAAAGCATGCAGGAGAATTTATCTGCCCAACACAACTGGAATTGAATTTCTCATCTATATTCCTAAACTGCACATATGTTCTCCTTAAGTGCTTGTGCTGTAAGTTGGTCTATTCATTTTAAAACAAATAAAGTAGCTTAAAAAAAAAAAAAGAATCCAAGTGCTTGGAAACTCTTTCTTCTTTAATTTGAAAATTAACTTGTTGCCTAAAGGTAGCACTTCGCTGTTGACAAAATAATGGTAAGAGATTGACCTTTTCATGAATGGATTACAGGCGAGAAATAATATGCTTTGTCACAGAGCATTAACTGTATTGGTTGAAAAAGAAAAAAAAAAAAGGCTATGTGTAGAGCTTACATTGTCAGTGGCTCCCTTAAAAATATTAATTATGCCTGTTAAGAAACACTCGATGCAGTTGAATTTGCTTTACACCCCTAAAGATTGGCATCTCTTAAATTCCCCCATTTATGGCTTCAGCTCAAACCCAACACAAAGAGCATCGAGGGAGAAAGCGAGGATGGAAATGTGTTTTCTGCTGCTAAATCTGAACACCTCTCAGGGAAAGGATCACCAATATGGAATTCTTCTAAGGGGCAGAATAAACATTAATTGGTGAAGTAGATCGTATTACTCACTTGGTCATCGTGTAAAGACTTCTCAGCTCTGTTCAGCTGTTCCTTACATATATTTTCAGAATGGGAGGTACAGACCTAGGTACGTTCAGGGAATGGGGAGCACATCTGGAATTTGGGGAGCATTTGCGGGCACAAAATGGCTGCATTGGGCGCACAGGCACTCACAAAACCCACATAAATAAATAAATTAGCAAGTTGGGCCCAGATGTTTCCCCTCCACCCTCCCAACTTTTTTAGAATGCTCCCTTCCACCCTTTCTTGCTTTACTCTTCTAGCTCGGAAGAACCACTTCCAGACAAAGCAGTGAGATGCATGTTTTATTTTCTAAGAATGCCTAGGAGGCATTTTGTAAATAACTAAATAAAAAAAATAATACTAAAAGCTGGTGCCTTGTTTGGCAGCATTCCAGCTTTTCATTGAGTGTTTTAATCAAAAGAATTAAGAGAGAGAGAGAGAGAGGAAAAAAAAACCATAGGTAGGGCAGGACCTAAAACATGCTGAGAAAGGATTCCATGGACGACGTGTTTTCTATTGAGGCTTAATATGCTTATTTTTAATGCTAAAATAATCACATGGAAATCATTATGTAGTCGAATGCTCAGCGTTGGTGATGTGATCCAGGACAAATGTGTGATGCAATAAAACCCCAACCCATTGGCCCATTGTCCATGTATCCCTGCCCTGTATGGGTCTTCTGGTGGGCTCCAGAATGGATTACGGTCTTCCACCATCACGAGCTTGTTTTTCGTTCAAGGCATTTGTCGGGCTGTTCCTTGCCTCCCTTCTCCTTCATTGTTAACTTCGTTACACCACTGTGAAAATTATGCACTTTGAAATATTATATCCATGATGTACAAATAATTGAGTAAATGTCCGGCATGCTCTTCTTTTTTCTTTTTTTATAGAAGTACAGAAAAGTGGTATGTAGTGAATAAACCACATGGGTTGTGGCTTGTTATGCAGATGGATTCCACGTTTTGCTATCCCTCCCTCCCCCTATATCCACTTTGAAATGTTTTGAATTAGAATAGCTTACTCAAGGTCACTGAAGGCATATGGTCCTGTTCAAAACTTTAAACAAAACATTAGTTTTTACAACCCTTTGTAATTTGGTATTGTATACAACATGGTCATCGACGGGCTCACTGTAATCTTTTTTCAGTGGGTGACAGAAATATGAGAAGCAAATTTATAAGCCATTTAGTGAAGCATTTAATCAATTTCATGCATAGGCAATAACTCCAATTGCTTTGCTTTATCAATCTTCCTTTTATTTTATTTTTCCCTCCTCCCATTCCCCGCAGGAACACTGTTGCCCCATTTCCAGATACTGAAAATTTGGAAGAATCAAAAATGGCTTTGGAAAACATAGGGTTGCAGAGTGCAATTTTCTTGGTGGGGATGTTAGGGACTCCATGATTTGGGGAGATGGTTGAAGGGCTTCAGAAGAAAGGAAGTTTAAAAAAAAAACACCAACAAACTTTGGTAGGCTGTTGCACAGTCACAAGCTGCGAAGTTATTCATTAAACACCCTTTGCCTAGAATGGCAGCCTGACACTGTACAGACTGCTGACTTGAACTCTCTGTGCAGTGACTGAACTGAAGTATAGGGAGGTGTGCAACTCTATAGCTTGAAACAGAAAAGAAATACTTATATTGTAGCATTGGAGGAAGCTAAAAAGCTGAGATTCAGTTTCCACCCCGGAGAAATGAGATAGCAGCCTCAGGCAGTAGATATGGGGGATCAGAAAGGGGACTGTCAGCAACAGCTGTCCCATGTCTATTGTTCCTGAGCTCCTGAGCATGGAATGTAAAATAGTTACAGGCTGGAAATAGAATGATTAATTAATCCTTCCAAAAAGAAAATCTCTCTGTGTTTAATAGGACTAACACCCAGATAAATATATATGGGATTGCCACTTTAGGCTGCAGTCCTAAACTACTTATAGTATTTATTTACAGTAAGGTTCAGGAAAGTCACTGGGATTTGCATTTGAATAGACATGTCAAAAACAAGGTAAGGACCTATAGTTCTCCAGATGTTGTTGAAGACCATTTCTCAGCAGGTTCAGCCATAAGAGCCAGTGGTGAAGCATGCCACAGCCTATCATTCAACAGCCTCTGGAGGTCCGTAGGTTCTCTGGCTCTTTTGGAGAACTTGGGGTACTCCAGATGTGCTATGACTATACTTATTCTAAGCCAAGTTCTGGCTGCGCTACTTAAGAATTCTGGAAGTTGCAGTCCCAACATTTGTGGAAGAGACCTAATTTTTGAAGGCTGATATAGCACCAAGTTTCACCTCTCACTGCTTGGATTCACAGGTTTAAATTTCAATGTAGTTTATTTGTCTTTGGCATGAACCCACCCAACGGTGCTTTAAATGAACCAGAATATTGTGACTTGTATAATAGATCATGGTCAGAAACTCTTGCTCAACATATTGCGTGAACACAACCCTTCTGGTGGATTATGGCAGGCACTAAATAAATAATTAAATAAACAAATTCACATTCTTCCCTCCCCTGTACTGTTTTCCAAAACATCACATTTTATACGTGGAAAAGAAGGTGGATGTTCTCAACATTATCATCTCACCATAAAACAACACACAGTTCCAGCAATAAAAATTTACAACTAGTATAATAGATTTTGGCACACAGCTTGAGTATTGCAAGAAATGTTAACGTATTAGTACGTTTTCAGGGCACCATGAAGTGTTTCTTTGCCTCTCCTTCTTTTATCTGTTAAGGAAAATGCCATTGTTTTTTTTTTAAAAAGCAAATACTGTATTTGTGGCTTTTATAATGTTGGAGAGATTAATTCTGACAAATAAGTCTCCCCTACTTTTTGCCTATTCAGAAAGCCAAAATAATATACCCTGATAGGCTTAAGAAAAAAACAAAAACAAAAAACAAACCAAAAAAATTTGAAGAAAAGTTGCATACAAGGAAAATATTCCAATAATTAATGTATGTGCTATCTAAAGCAACTGACAGGCAGGTCATAAATGTTATGGCCCAGCTGTGTTTGATCTGTATCTGGAAGTGCTTAAAGGGACAAACAGGTAATTCCAGCTTTCTTGCAAGAAGTGATCTGTGAGTTTTTCCCCCCTTGTTCCAGCAGCTTGACAAGTCATTTGACTGCTTCATTTAAATTAAATAGGATAGCAGTATTCAAGCTATTTTCCTGTTCTGAAGACTGAGCTAGGGCTATAAGATCTGGGCTGCAAAAATCCAGAGGATCATTAGATGATAGCAAAGGCTTAGAGTCCTCTGTATCACTTCACGATCATCAATGGTCATCTAGGTTAGTGCAGCCCGAATATGGTAGCCCAAGTTAGCCACCCTGGCTAAGACTGGTGGGAATCCAGACACATCAGAACAGATCTACTTCTCCCACCCCTGGATAAATGGGAAGCCAGCTGGCTTAGATGAATTGGTTTCCAACCTCAACTTCATAAGGAACCTCCAAAGTCTTTGGGATGAAGCTCTTTGGAGCTTTTTTTCAGAACGGTGCTCTCTTTTTCTGAGCCTGCACCAAGTGAATGGGAAAGGGAACTCTGCACTCACTCACTGATCAGAGAGGAAAGCCAGGGCAATAGACACTTGGTTGTTCTGTACCAGTCTCTTTCCGGACTTTGTAGCAATCTACTCTCCTAGCCTATAGAATGAACGGTAGGAAATGCATGAACTTGGTGGGAAGGGTATCATATGGTTCTACTCTTCCAGGGAGCACTAAAGATTTTTTTGGAGAGTGTTGGAATTGAATAAGTACCACAAGGGTAGGACAGTGTGAAAAATGAGATTATGAGAACACTCAGTAGGTATCTTTATGGCAAGGATAGGAAATGTCATGGTGTGGAGACTAATCCTGGTTCCTATGGATCTTACATGATTCTTTTAATTTAATCATGGGAATTTAGAAAGGTTCAAAGAAAAGCACCAGCCTCTATCTTCATCTTTATTTCCCCCAAAGGTCCTGGTTTTCTTATAGGGCCCATCATCATCTTCAGGAAATAAAATTAATGGGGAAGGGGGTTTGAGAAAGGTAAGCTGAAGTGAGGAGCAATGTCAAACAGTGGACTTATGGTCCATGGGAATTTTGTGACTGGCCACGTCCACCACAGCAACCACTTTGTGTGAATATTACCAACCCACCCTCAAAATGTCAAATGTGCTGACAAACTTGGTTGGACCCCGTTCCCTGCAGCAACCGCATCTTTTCCACTTTCTTCTGGATGGGGTTGCAAGATCCACACAACACACACTCTTTTTGTTTTGCCTCTGTTCAAGAGTTGCTTGTCTTTGTCCCAATATCCCTCCTTGAAATAGTCCCATGGCTTCACCATTGGAAGATGGTTCCGTAAGTATAGATGCTAAGACCTTGCAACTTCCCTCCAGCATAATATGCTAGTGGCCAAAGTTAGCACCAAATAGACTATCTTCTGTGACTGTTTCAAGCATCCCTATCACTGTTTTCCAGCCTGCATCTATCAAAAAGACACATTGATTTCCTTTCTGAGGAAAACACATATTTCTTTCTTGGTCTAAATAGATAAATCTGAGAGGTTTTCATCAAAAGTAAATGTTCACAAGTCTACAAATGTTTTCCAGCATCATGGACCCAAAGAGGGAAGGGAAGGGAAGGGAAGGGAAGGGAAGGGAAGGGAAGGGAAGGGAAGGGAAGGGAAGGGAAGGGAAGGGAAGGGAAGGGAAGGGAAGGGAAGGGAAAAGGAAAGGAAAGGAAAGGAAAGGAAAGGAAAGGAAAGGAAAGGAAAGGAAAGGAAAGGAAAGGAAAGGAAAGGAAAGGAAAGGAAAGGAAAGGAAAGTTATCACAAGCACTCCTTTTCACATCAAGAACCTGTCTTCCAAAAATCTAAATGTATGCATGAGCTGTTAACATTTCAAAATGCCCTAAGGGCAGGTTTAACTTTACTACCCTGCCAGTATAATACCTTCCTTGTAATGGTAACCATGCATACTGTTCCAGTTCAAACTCAATGAGTGGTTCTAGCATAAACTCTGGTGTTTTCTGTGTTTTTACAACTCTGCTGTAAAAATAATCTCTCTGAGCTACACAGCACAACAGGAAAGACTGGGTTCAGACTGGAGCAAGGGGGATGACCCCCAATCCCATTGTAGTGAGCCACAATGACATCAACACGATAACCTTCACATCGTGAGGTCATTGTACTCACAATGCAATTATCTTCTGTCATGTATGATCCAAATATGTAAGTCACATCATTTATGTGATGACATCATGATGTACAGGTTGTCATTTGTCTCCTGCTAATACCATGTAGATGCTTGTAACTGCTGGCTGCCACTGGATGCAAGATAAGGATTTGTAATCTATCTAGCCTCCAGATCCACAACTGTGTTTTTTTAAGGAAAAAAAAACCCAACAGTGATTTTCTGCTGCCCATCTTTTGCACTGGTCACCTCTAGAGGACCTTTACAGAAATGAAGAAACGGACTCTAGCTTTGTTCTGTGGTGCACCCAAGGATCTTTCCAAAAGTACTGGAAAAAAGAATGAAGTGACCCCAAATTTTGAAATTTTCCACCAAAGCAATGTCAATTTCTCTACATTTCTCCATGGGAAAGAGAAATTCTCCACCAATTTCTCCAAGACAGAAACTTCTACTTAACGGGGACAGGAGCACCATTATTGAAAAAGCCCCATGAAAGCTCCCTCCACTCATTCCTGAGCAGCTCTCTTGGGAATGAATAGAAATGTGGACTGTCAGGAAGGCAGTACCGTGTACAGTGGACAGATGACTGTTCAGTGAAAGAGAGGCTGTTCACACATATCCCTTAATCATCGTGTATTTCAGTAAGTGCAGACCAACCACATTCTATGATCATCTCATGAACATTCTGTTCCTTTTCAAATTCTGTTTCATCAGATTAAATGAGAACTTGCTAAAAAGAAAGAATGCAGGGGAAATTGCTCTGCTTGGTGCCAGAAAAAAAGAGAGAGCCTCAGGATGAGAACTGATGAGAGGGCAGAAAGAGAAGAATGGAGAGGACAGTTCTCCCCACCCCAAGGATTTCTCTCTCAGGGTCCTTCACTCCTGGCAGTGACATTTTAGCCAATTGGTCTGGCAAAGGAAACTAAGTGATTAGACCTACTCCTTATTGAAACAACACCCAGAACAAACTATTTAGATTAAATTTGTTCTCTAATCTGGGGTGTTGGTGGTAAATTGTCTCCTTACTATAGCACTGTACTCAGTTATAGTGGTGATGGATGTAATGTTGGAAGACTGGAAGAATTTTGGTTTGGGTACAGATCATCCTAAAGAAGCTCTCTATATGGGATGTAATCAATCAATCAATCAATCAATCAATCAATCAATCAATCACTGTAAGTTAGATAGGGTGGGGTGAGAGACAGTGATTGGCTTACTCAGCCCACTGAGATTTCATGGCTAAGTATGGAAGCTTCTCTGTGGTGTAGTGGCTAAAGTGTTGAACTAGCAGTGGGAATATCCTGGTTGTAGTCCACCCTCAGCCATGAAGGTTCTCTGGTGACTTTGGGTCTGTCACTGTCACTTACCCCTATTTACCTTATTGGGTTGTTCTTGTCAGGAAAATCAGAGAGGAGAGTGCTGAGTTCCTGAATAAAAGCTGGTATAAAACCTAGCAATTCAATAAAATCAATGCACATTTGCATTGATTTAATTCTCAATAACTTTGAGAATTGTTCCTCTGTTGCGGGAGTTCAGCTGAATAATATTTTCTTCCCACTGAGTTGTCATAATATTGCTAGAGAGTCCTGCTTCAGTAGTCTGTAACCATCTCTATAACTCAAGGAGGAGAAAAGCTGCACTCCTAAACTGAAAAGTTAATTTGGAGATTTCTTTTCTAAGTTATTCTGATGGTGGGGCTTTATCCATTCCTGCCCCCCTCCCAAACGTAGTTATTGTTTGGTACCTTGATTATTTGCATGAGAATGCCACCACTATAAATGGATTATATTGTAATGGATTGTGTTCTGTTGGTTTAATACTGACAATGGCACGATTCAAGAGTAAGATAACAACTGAGATTGGGAAGTTTCTAAAGGCCTTTCAACGAAATTTCTTTTGAGAACCATGAGGCAAAGAAGACGGGTGGACAGTGAAAAGACAAGAGGAAAAAGTAAGAGCTTTGAATGGGAAAAAGTGCATTGAGAGAGGAGAAGAATATATATTCAGCAGTGTGCACTCAGCCTGAAAATAAAGAAATCCAAATTTTGCAACCCTTCCCAGATGTGTGGGAGCTAGACAAAGAAGATAGGAATGACTTCACAATAACCTTAAGTAGGTTTTAATAGGATTAGATAAATACTTGGAAAATAGATCTGTCAATTACATATAGCAAAAGTATTAGATAAGCCTCTCTATTTAAAAGCAATATACCTTATTATTTGGGGATGGGCTTCAGAGAATAGCAAATGGATACCCCATTGTGTTCAGTTGTGGAGTCTGAAGGCCTAACTGTTTTTTCCTAAAAAGTTGTCTTTTGTAAAACCTGACCCTTGGTCCATCTAGCTCCCCTTTATTAGAATGAGGTATATACGAAAACTTGGGTATGATCTCCAACCACCATCTCAAAGTTGCTACTAAATTTTAACGTTGAATATGCCAGAAGGAGAAAATGATGAAACAAACAATTGCATTAGCTTCATTTAATTAAGTGCATTTTAAATGAAATTAATTTAAATTCATTTGGACCCTGGTCTTGCCTTCTACAGTATTTTGCCCTGATTCTGTCTCCACTTTTTTTGTAATTCAGATACTAGGATGTGATTCAAAGGCCAAATGCAGACCCAGGGTTTGAAAAAGTTGCATTCCTCCCTCCCTTCCACCCATTTGTAACCAATAATTGCTTTTCAGGTATTACACAATTTGCTTGAAATACCAAGGACTGAATTTGGGACTTTTTCAGGCAAATGATGTGCTTTGCCACAAAGCCAAAGCTCTTAGGGAAGCTAAATCCTCTGTGATCTAACTACATGTTTTAAACAGTTACCCAACCCCCCCCCCCCAAAAAAAAAAAAAAAAAAAAAGGTAATATTCTATGTTTCTTAATTGCTGAGGCATAATTAATACTGTACAGGGGTGTGCACCTGGCAAAATCTATTGAATTATCAACTTGATCCAGACTTGCGACTGATTCAACAATCTGACTCTATTTGCCAGTCTGAATATCCAGTTCCATTCAAATCGCATTTCAATTTGAATCACCAAATCTAATATCCAGCCCCCCTAAAATCTCTGAGTTTGCATTGTTGCATAAAAATATTAGTTGTTCCTTGCTGATTCAGTTAAGTGGAAAAACTACCCCTTTACAGCATTATTTATCATAATGTCAGCAATCAACAAGCTCCTCAGATTCCTCGCCTGGATTAGCACTTAAATCTGAGTAAATATAGAAAAATGAATAAACAGATGATCAGAATTTGTCCAGGGGTCAACCACCAGATGCTGATATATTTTTTGCCCACTTCAATATCACTCCCCCCATAAAAAGTCTGATTCCAACAAGCCAAGCTTCCCTGGCATCTTTTTTGAATTCTTAAGCGAAACTCTCCCATTTTATTTTCTGTCTGAGGCTCTTTCATCCTCTTTACAAAATGAGGAAAAAAAATCGTCTTCAAAAGCACTTTGATCATTGTTTTCTAAAAATAAGAAACAGGGAAAGTTTCTCTTGGAGAGAAAGGGAAGACAGAGGCCTTTGAAATGGTGGAGTGGAACAAAACTATTAGCTAACCTACTGTGTCCCATCACAAGAGAGCGTGATCCCATTTAAGCTTGGCTACACATTGCCAGAACACTTTAAAGAGAACATGGAACATGTGGTTTACTTAACTTGCTGTAGTACAACGGCCCTAAAAGTATAAAAAGAAAATGAAAATAATAAAAAAAGGTGGCTTCTGCCCATGATTTATCAAACAGAGAAAACTGCTGATGAGGCAGAACAACACTTCCTTTCAACTGTGTGTCTGTGTGTGTGTGTGTGTGTGTGTTGAAGTCAATGGGATTACATGAGATGCAAAAAGAATTTAGCTCTTGGTCAAAAGATTTAACAGTTAATTTTATGGAGGCATTTTTGCCTAGTCAAACTCAATATTTTTCTTGAGTATTTCCCATGCTATTGCAACTGAGAAAAATGGGGAAATCTGTTAAAATAAGAGGTAGTTAATTTAGGAACTAATCCAACTGAATGACAACTACATTAAGAGCCCATGTATTCACAGTTGTTTGGGAAGGCACTGTGATCAAAAGACACCCCGATGCTATCATTATCACTTGCAGTGACTCTTAGATGTGAAAGGGCTAATAAAGACAAAATAATAAAGGAGTGGTCAAACTGCTGGAAATTAATCAGGAAAAGCTCGGTTCAACCACTACCGTGGGACTGACTGGATAAGCACAGCTCTTTTTTGGGCTAGTCTACTTCACCAAGTTGCTGTTGTGGAATTTATAAGGATAAAATGAGGGGAAATCCCTAGGTTGAGATCCCTGAGAAAAGCAGGTTATAAATGCAACACTCAATAAATGAGTAAGGGAAAGCTGGATGTAATTACAAGGACAAGACTTGCCTGCCCCAATGAAATGCCTTTCATCTGAAGAATCAGCTGACAGATTCACAACCAATTGTTGATGGTATAGCAGTAAAAGTTAGATATGTATGGATGGCCAATCTGGCATCTGAAGACATATGTATTGCTGTAGTCATAGAATCAATATTACCCATCATAGAAAACAATAAACAGAAAATATATTGAATGAACTCCAATATGGATTAAGAGACATCAGCTCCCAGCTATTCAATACAGAGTGAGGAACATCAAATGCCAGAAATCACAGAAGAGCAGGAAACTTTTTTTCTGCTAATTCATCTCATCCTATAGAACAAATTCTTCTCATCCCATATAAATGAAAGAAAAATCTCTCTCCCCCCACTGGCCATCTCAAATTTATTTGACACTTTCATTGCTAATATTTATTTATTTATTTGATTTCTAAATCACCACAGTCAAGTAACTCTTGGCAGCATACAAAGTTAATCACAATATATATATTGTGTAAATGTAAATGTAAAATATCTGCAGTGTAATAATACAACGCTTAAATAAATCAAAAAGAATAATTTAGGTAATATAAACATATATATGATGTTCCTTCAATAAATTACATTTTAAAAGCTTTCAGAAGATTTCTGTTTCAATTTGTTCCAGAAATACAATAACATCAGGGCTAATGTACGTATCTTCTCAGGAGAGGCTATTCTATAATAATACGGGTTATTTCTAAGAAACATAGATAGATAGATAGATAGATAGATAGATAGATAGATAGATAGATAGATAGATAGATAGACAGACAGACAGACAGACAGACAGACAGACAGACAGACAGACAGATATAGAGTCTTTGGTGCTCTCTGAATTTCATTGTTTGCTTGCAGATGTTTCATTACCTAACTAGGTAACACTGGTTAGCACTGATGATGCATTGATGGGGCACTGATAGGGCAGTGATGATGTTACCTAGTTGGGTAATGAAACATCTGGAAGCAAACAACCAAGCTCAGAGAATACCAAGGACTCCACAGTTCAACCCTGAGCTGCAGATCTCCTCCTCCTCCTCTTCTCCTCCCCTCCTCCTCCTCCTCCTCCCCTCCTCCCCTCCTCCTCCTCCTCCTCCTCCTCCTCCTCCTCCTCCTCCTCCTCCCTATTTTTGGATGGCCTCCTTAGAGATCTACCAGTGATTTGCTGCTCTGTATTTGTTTTATAACGAAAAGTTTGTTAGTTTAGGGGTGGGTGAAGGAAGTACAAACAACCGCTTTTGATTACGGGGAGCAAGGAGACTCAAAACAAGTGGCTTGTGATACTTGCCATGTTGGCCTTTCCTCAGCACAGGATGCCAGCTTGTTCTTTCAAATTAAGGCAATATGCTTACAGGGATGGGCCTTACTGGCTATCCATCTTCCTCTTTTTTTGTTGTTGTTATCTGGCTCGCATCAAGCTGAAATGAAGCCATTTCTTCTGACTGTGGCTGATTAAACACAGAGTAAGCCTAGATCTCTAAGGAGGTCATAACGATTCTCCACAGACATAATGTCAGCTCTGCACCTGCAGCTTTCAGCTCTCTCCCCTTTCCATTGTAAAAAGAAGCATCTGTTCGAGAGAAGTGTTATTTTTTTTAATCATCAACGGTTATCTTTCTGTATGAATACGCTTCTGTTTGAATACTCTCTATTTGGGATATATTACAGACCAGTGTGAAAGCCGTGAATTGGTCACTCCGGAAGGGCTCGGTTATGGGAGGTTTGTGAGGGTGGGGAGGGTGAAGAGGGCAGAATTCCTTTTAGCTGAGTGTTCTTTATCTCCACAGAAGTTGAAAACGTGAAGGCTTGTGGAAAGCCATTCTCCCAGACCAGAGATTAGAAGCAAAGTATGATCAAAGTTGAAGAACAGAGAGGAGTTGGTGTCACACCCTTCCCCCATGCCAGAAGTGTCCAGGGTGAGACTAGAGCTGTATATGGCCTCCTAAAGCCTGGGGAGTGACCCTCGGTGACATCTAAAAGTTGCTGGAGTAAAATAAATTGAGTTTGATTCCTAGTGACTTATGTGGACTTGTCCATGCAGTTTTCTTGGCAATGATGGAGAAGTGGCTTGTTATTGCCTTCTCCTGAAATATTTTTAAACAGCCAATCTTGGCTCTTTGAAGAAGCTAAATAGCGATGGTCCTCATTAGCACTTCAAAACTAAACAACAAGGGCTGCAAACTACATTGGGAAGCTGTAAACTAAAAGTCGCTACCAAATTATAATTTTCAGTCTGACAGAAGGGAGGAAATATTACACGCATGACTGGAGAACAATCCTGTTATTTTTAATTTTCATTAAATGTAAATATCAATGAAATCACATCATTTTTTCCAGCCCTAGACCTACCTGCTTCTTTTGAGAGTTCCAGCTGCGCAGCACACCATTTCCAAAAGGAGCTCTAGGCCTAGAAAACATTGTGCACTTTTGTTCTCAAACTTTTTGATCAAGTGTCCCCCTTTGGATTCCTTCAAAGAAGAAGAATGATGGCATGTAATAATTCCATTAAGCCAAGTTTTAAAAGGCAAATTGGTGGATGGAGGAGGAGGAGGAGGAGGAGGAGGAGGAGGAGGAGGAGGAGGAGGAGGAGGAGGAGGAAGAAGAAGAAGAAGAAGAAGAAGAAGAAGAAGAAGAAGAAGAAGAAGAAGAAGAAGAAGAAGAAGAAGAAGAAGAAGAGGTGGTTATTATGTGCGGGACTGCAAAATTCCAGAATCTCCAAATAGCATAGATAATAAAACTCTGAGAACTGTTGGGAATTATATCTTTGAGGAGATTACTTTTGAAGCTTATTAAAGAGCAATTTCCATTTTAAATTCAGTGCATTTCTAGACAAATATCGTCTTATGAATGTATTTTAGGACTATTTGGATTTAATTCCAGAAACTGTATCTTGGAATGTGCAGAAATGGAAACACAGTACCTTCTCTGGCTCATTAAAAGGGCAGTGTCTCACTCCAAGATCCCATACATATCTATACAGTCCTTGACACAGATGTGGCTGTTTTAATGAGTTGTTGACAGATGCTGCATCTGTGCTGTCACTCTTCCAAACTAAATCAGAAGCATTGCACCACGCGATTGAGTTTTTAATGTTGCTTGCATATACACAATTTATTATTTTTTTTGCCATCCCAATAATCTTGCTTGGTGGTACGATGGTTAGATAGACTGTTGTTGAGTTGCCAAGTGCATACTTGGAAGAGAGAGGTTTCGATCCAGTGCATTTCAAGATAGAGCTGAGAAAAGCTTCTGTCTGGAAGTTTGGAGAACTGCTGTCATGTAGGAGTAAGCAACACTGAAATTCATGGACCAGTGCCAAAGTTGATAGAAGGTAGCTTCCTGTGAATGTGAAATTGAGCAATAACAGGGTTTCCTAATGGCCTGGTCAGAACTTTTATCCAAAGGCAAATCGTCAGAAAAGCATATTTAAATTTCTCTCACTACTTTTTTTTTCTAATTGCACTTTAGATCAGGTCATATCAAGTGACCTCAGGCCATGTGAAAAAAGAAAGGAGGGGGGTGGAAGCTAACCAGATAAGTAAAATCAAGACTAGCACTTGAATGGGAGACCAACAGAAACTTCTAGTATTATGGACACTTGATTTGGAAGTTGAAAAAAAAAATACTTCTGGAGGGAGGCAATAGCAAACTCCATACTGTTGCCGATAAAACTACCTGGATATGTTCATGTAGCCATCAGGAGTCAAGCTTGGTTTGAGGGAGATTACAGGCAGTTTGTAGCTCTAAGGCCATACTATTCAAGTTAATTGATTAATACGTTGATACTAGCTCCCTGCAAGGTAGGACAATCCCATTCAGTATGAAAAAGCTGAATGGGTTAGCAGTGATTATCAGCTGAGTGCAGGTTATAAGACACCAGCCTGGCCACAACTAATGGCAGAAAATTAGTTTAGGGAACATAGGCATCTCAGCCTCTGCTGCCTATTTCATCTCATGGTAAGGTTGGTCCTGCAGTGTTTGTGTCTGTGTGTCTGTACGTGTGAAAGAAAACGATTGAGAGCGAGAGCATCCATCTCAAGGTTTTTCACACCATAAGCTAAAACAGCCTGTGGTTTTAGGCCTCATTTAGGGATAGCCTATAGACTCAAACAGGGGGGAAAATCACTAAATCAACGAAACCCAGAGACATCGAGATGGAAGGGCAAAATGAACGGTGGATCAAAACAAGAAGGGAACAATCTGGTTCAATCACAATCATGTGAGTGACCATCAGGCCTCCTGGCTCTCCATCAGGATGTTTGAAATGATGGAACTCCTTCCATGCTGAGGGCCACAGTTGACTTTTGAGCAATGTGAATAGTGGGGCAAGTACTCTGTCTAAGGTAGGCAGGACTAGGAGAAAGAAGGGAGCAGGTCCAGGACCAGGACTTAATTTGTGTTAATTTATGTTGAAGTTTAATGAAAGATAAATTTGATTAATTAAACAGAGTTCATACAGTTATTCCTCATGTATTTAATCATTTCTCTGGTCACAATTCATTGGAGGGCTTTGGAACGGCTCCACGAGGCACTTCCAAGAATTTTCAAGGCTCAGTGTGGACTCTCAGATTGTGCACTTCTGTTCCAAAGGTTTCAAGTTATCAAGGAAAGCAGTGAAGTGCTTTTTCCAATCTTCCGGCTCACCTCTTCCACCGTCTCTCTTCTCTGCATGCTTTCTCACTGCCACACTTCATCTGTTGTCATTGTTGTTTAACAGTGAGAGAAAAAGTCTTTTCTAAAGAAGGGAAAAAGGAAATCCATAATCATGCTGGGAGATTCCATTACATCACAGAGAATGATGTAATTCTACACAGCCTCTTGGGCATTTGGGGGAAAGCAAAGAAAAGGTGTGCTCTTCCCCCTCACTCACCCTTCCTTCTCCCTTCATTTCCTTCAGGCAGGTGTGTGGCTGATAAAATTTAAGGTATCAAATGCTGACCCTGAATTGTTTGTTGTGGGAATGCAAGGAGCAGAAGAAAAAAAGAACACCTGTGAACTGGATTCTTTGTGCGCAGCGATGGCCCACTCTGTGGTTAGATGATTACTCACTTTCACTAAGCAGCTTACAGAATGAGATGAATTCATATAAAAGAAGCCGAGCTCTTTTCAGGGGTACGTGTCACAACTTTGCAAATCCATGCTTAAAGACAACCAACTGGCCAGCAGCTGTTGCAAGTCTAGGCACTTATAAGCAGGCTTGTTTTTTGGCAACAGTATTAGACAATGCTTTCCTGCGAGATTGCTCTGCTCTGAATTTGCCTCCATTTGTAAAGGAGGAAGGTGACCTCAAGATGATATAAAATGGCAGGTAGCCCAAATTCCAACTGGAATTCAGGCCAAATGGAAAGAAAAGCTCAAATTACCATTCTGGTGATTCCTTATTTCTTGTCAAGGTGTACCCTGCAAACATGTAAATAGGTTTACCCCTTGTGTAGTCCACCATCTTTGATGTTTCCTTCTAGAATGATCAGATGATGATGCGACCATCATCTGACCATGCTATGTTACATCACCATCATGGTGGTAAGTATGATCACCATGGTGGCAATGTAGTTTAATATGGGTAAGTGACAGTTCCGTTGTCATCCAAGCATTCAGAAGAGGTCAGGTGAAAGCAGAAAGCTTTGGGGCCTCCTTGCAATGGGCATTGGGAGAAGAGGAATAGAAATCTTCAAGATGCTAAACTGAATAATGGGATCATAGAATGTAAAGGTTGGAAGGAATCTTGGAGATTGTTAGGTCCAGCTGACTGCACAGCGGACGCATTTGCTACTTCATCAAACATGACAGATGGCATCCAGTGTCAGGTTAAGCTCCTGCAGCGAAGGATAGTCCATCTCCTCCTGAGGCAGTCTGTTCCATTGTTGAACAGCTCATACTGTTAGGAAAATTTTCCTAATGTCTAACTGAAATCTACTTCCTTGTATTTTCAGAAATCATTTCTTGTCTATCTTCCAGAACAACTCTAAACAATTTGCCCTGTCTTCTACAGGGCAGTCCTTCAGATACTTGAAGACAATGATTGTGTCTCCCCACAATCCTCTCCTTCTCCTGACTTTTTTGTCTTTTTCTCATGGACAAAATATATTTCCAATTCAGCCGTGCAATAGTATTTATTTACCCCACCTTTGTTCCAGCAAGGAATTCAAGAACACACTCAGAGAATTTGTAATTGGCCTTCCATTAAAGCACTGACTAGATTGACTTAACTTTCATAAGACAAGGGAGTTTAATCAAGGGCTTCCCAAACACTCCTGGATAGCATCTGTCCATTCTAATGTTATTGCTTCCTCTGATGCGGGGGTTTCATCAAACTGTAGTTCATCAGCCTTATCTTGCTGGTCTTTTAATTATTTCAAGAAATACTAGGACTAAAGTAGCAAGTATATTAATAAAGCCATAAATAGATGATGGGACATATTTGGTTTTGGAGAGATTAGAATTCATAGAGGCTTTTTCTATGATAATACATAAAACAATGATCCAAATTTGGGGTCAGATTAAAAAACTTCATGGGAGCTGTGGAGGTACGCTGGCCTGGAGATCTCCATGATGTGACGTGACGACCATGATATAAAATGATCTCATTGGCAACAGCACAAAATTCATTTTGCTACTTCTCTGCTTCATTGCATTTCATGTCAGAAGTTCAGACCTACAGTGGTTCTGTCCCACTCTCTGCTGCTCTTTTTAATTCTCCATAATTCTCCACACTTGAAGATCGAACACAACTTCTTAGACAAGAAAAGATTCTGATCTATATTTTAATGCTCCTTCATCCTCCGTATGATATTTTTTGTCAGTCTTTAGGTTTGGCTAGTAACAACAGAAGATGATGGGATGAAAATGTTTCTTGACTCTACCCACTTGAAGGAGAGAACTCTCCATATTTATTTTATCCAGATCACATGGAGACCAAATCATTTGCCATTCCTACTTCTGTCTTTAACAGAACAAATCACAGATGGAGCTATCAGGAAGGGGCCTGATTCATTTTTCTGCAGCTCCATATGAGTGCCTATAATGAATATGCTCTGTCTGTCTATCTTCTCCTTCTATCACACAATGCCCAACCCACATGCTAAAGTTGATTTGTCATGGAAGTTTTTTCTACTTGATTTTATGTATTTCTACCTCTTAAGCTTTGACCCTCCTCCTGGCATTCCCTCACAAAAGTGATTGAGTTGCTTTTTGTTGCTAGTCAGACCTTATTCTACATTTGCTGACATCTGGGCAATAGTCACTGGTGATCTGGTTGAGGAGACCTGGAATGCCAAAAACAAGGTTTTGAACCAAGTATTCTAGGCAGTCATGATCACAGAAGAAGACTCATTTCATTTATGCCCTTTAGATTGAGAAGCTGAAGGCATCAGGTGATACAACCCTGAACAAAATCCTTCCTTCTAGTACTGTTGGTTGGGTCTTCTAGCCTGCCATATATAAGACTTACGATGAATTTAAATCAGTTGATAACATTTATCCTTGGAAATAATCTCATACACGTCCTTTTGACAGAAGGGTCAGGGCAGCTAATGACAGTAACGATGGCAAAATGCAATTTAGTCAATTACTTTAATTAAATTTCAAACTATGTAATGTCTTCCCATTTATATAGTCAGCTAACAGGAGGAAAAGCCGTCCTGCTCGTCAGCCTCCATTTAAGCACGCAAAATGCGGCCACGCGATCCGTCTCGATGCATCATCCTTTCAGCCTCTCTCTGAATGCTAAAGATAATTATGGGTTTTTAGCAAATGCAGCTTATTCTTCAGGAAGAAAAGGTTGATTTTCCCCCCTCCCTTCCCAATGTTCTTTTATAAGAAAGAAGTTCTCCAGCCTCTCTTAACACACACCCCCTTCAAAGATCACAGTCTGATATTTACAGACTAGGTAACATTTGATAGTACCAGAGTAAAAGGGGGGTAGAACATGTCTCCATTTCACTGAATCCTTTTTTAATTATATTGCTTGAAGTTGGAGTAAAACTGGGGTGGGGTTGAGTGAAAGAACAGCTTTGTGTTGTCATATAGCAGAATTGCTCCAAGCTGCTATTTGATGGGCAGGAACTAGAGATCTTGGAACAGTGGGCTAGATCCACAGGTAATATGAAGGTCATATGTATCAAGGGGAGGCATTGATAACCTGTGTATGGTGACATGACCACGTAAATGTTGCAACTTATGCATTTGCATCAGGCATTGGGATGCAAATATGTAATGATGGCCTATGAATGATGATGTCACTGTGAATGCATCATCAATTTGGTGTGATAGTGGTCTGCTGTGGATGCCACTAATCAGTGACAGTATGATGCTACTTCAAAGTGGGGCCAGAAGACAGAATATGGATAGAACACAGAACATTTCTCCCTGCTTCTTATGCACCCCAAATTGCAAAGTTGCATGTATTCCCTGAAACCTTTTTGCCACTCCCACCCTGAAGCAAATTGCTAAAACTAAGGAGTTATAGAGTTTAAGAGGCTTAAAAACAAACCATAAATCAATCAATCAATCAATCAATCAATCAATCAATCAATCAATCCTTGTGGCTCTCCCCTTCTCAGTCAGGAAAAAAATAGATAATCCTGCCACTAGGCCCTCAGATCCTTTCCTAAATGTTAAACATAGCCCCTCACTACCAAAAGGTTGTCCACTTCCTGTTACAAATAAAGGCTTTTTAGTGAGTTATCCATTTGCATATCATCCTGTCATAAAGAACACGAGAGGACATGGATTAAAAGTTGCATAAGCTATTTGAGGCACATCAACCAGATCTGTGTCAGTGGCTATAATTTGCTTCAAGGAGGCACTTCACATGGTGGAAGCTAAATATTTTGCCTCACTGAAGTACAGAACCAATACATTTCACCTTGTTCAGAAGTGGGAGTGACATTATTCACCTCACTGAGGGATTTGCGTACTGCTCTGTCCCCTTTAGTCTAGTAGCAAAGCTTTCACAGCCCTAGTAGTAAAGGTGTACATCAAGAAATGAACCCTCCTCTTCCTTCTTCTCCCCTCCCCTTCCTCCTCCTTTCTGCTTATGTTAAGTTAGTTTATACTGTTAAGTTAGTTTATACTGTGGCAAAACAAAATACAAATGTAAACCCTGCAATAAACATAGGCAAAACCAAAACACCCTTTCCTAGAGAGAGTATTTGAAAGTCTGGGAGTCACATGGAAGAAGGCCCTCTCCTATGGACCTGATACTCAAGTTTCTAGCAGTGGGGGCATCTTCAAAAGGGCCTTTGCTGATGATCTGAGTATCTAGGCAAGTTCACAGCGAGGAGGTCTCTCAGATGCTTAAGGCATTAAAAGTCATATTCAGCGTCTTAAATTGTCCCTGCTAAGCAATTGGTAGCTAATTCTGATCCCTTCACATTGTCCATATTTTGCATCAAATGCCCCATTTTTGCACCAGTTTCTATTTCCATATACTACTTGCTAGCTCTCATGTAGAGTGATGATGCTGTTGGAGGACCTCACACAGAGGCTTCATGTAGATGTTAAACAGGAGCAGGGAGCATGCCGAGCCCTGCAGAACCCCACAAAGTAGGGGCCGTGGGCTGGACTTCTCCTCCCTTATCAATACTGACTGGGACAGGCCCAAGAGAAAGGAAGAAAACCAGTATAACCAGACATTACCACCCACTCCCAACCTCTGAAGCTGATCCAGAAGGATACCATGATGATGGTCTTGAAAACTGCTGAAAGGTCAAGAACAGCAAGGATGGACAAATCAACCCCCTCCTGCTCCCATCAGAGCTCATCTACAAGTGTGATCAATGCTGTTTCAGTCCCATACCCAGATCTGAATCATGACTGAAAGGGTTCAAAATACTCCACTTTCTCCGGAGTTGTCTGGAGCTGTTGTGCAACCACCTTCTCTACAGCCTTCCCTTGGGAAGGTTGGAGACTGGACAGTAAAGAACATAGTCCAGTACAGTTGGATCCTGTAATAGCTTCTTGAGAAGGGGGTGAACTACTACCTCTTTAAGAGATGGTGGGATCACCCCTCTTTCAAGGAAGAGTTCATCACTACCAAAATCCAGCCAAAAATCAACTCTGGGGGGTGGGTGGGTGAGTTTTAGCCTACCAGGATGAACATGGATCTAATATACAGATGGCTGAGCTAACAGTTGTGAGATCCTCATCCACCTCATTAAGACCAACAAGATCAGCCTCCCAGATAACCAAGCCAGACTGAGCCCCAGCCACCTCAAAGTTAGAGTCCAAAATGGAGTGAATCTGAGCAACTTTTTCTGACAGATGCCTAGCATATTGGAAGTAGACTTCTGAGCCAGCCCTTCCCAAAAAGGGCCTGGGTCACCTTAAACAAGGCAACTGAATGCAGTAAAGGTGGAGACATTTTGCAGCTCTTACTGCCATGAGGTAGGCCTTAATCGTGGCTCTCTCAGTGATGGTGAACTTGACTCTTCTGGCGTGTCACCGCCCCCACAACAAAAGAGAAACAATTCTTCACATATGCATTTATTTAAAAAAAATACAGTCCAATCATGTGTGGTGCTCTGTATTATCTAAAGAAACGTCCAATAATTACAAAAATGAAATACGAGTAAAACAAACTCTGTTTCTTTGGTAACTCAAGAAGTTACCAAATAGTTGTTGTCAGGTGTTGGTGAACGCTGGCATGTCACTCAAAATGCCGTGGTGTGTCACTTTTGACACGTGTGTCATAGGTTCGCCATCACTGCTCTAACTCATGCTCAGTCAGATTCACTTCTTGTCACTCTCTGGTGGCACGCCAGGCATCTCTTCACCCATTTCATCTCCCTCAACACCTTTGTAAATCAAGGGGAGTTTGGGGATCCATGGGAAGAGGGAGACCATATGGACATGATCCGATCCAAAGCCTTTGCGACCATCTTGTTCCAGATGTCAATGAGGGCCTCAGGTGGACCATGCAACAGGCCATCAGGAACAAGCTCCCTCTGGAACCCAAGAGAGTCCAAGGAGGCCCATTGGTCACTTGGAGTGCCAGAGAACTCCGGGACTACCAGAGAGTGATCTGACCATGAGAGAATGGCTATGCCTCAAATAAGTAGAGGAATTACAAGAGTTGTGGCAATGAGTAGTGAAAGAGAAAGAAAACAGAGTTCCTGATTCCACTGTAGGCCAAAATAAAGGCTCCTCATGCTTCACTTCACTTCACTTCACTTCACTTCACTTCACTTCACTTCACTTCACTTCAGCCATCCATCTTTGCAAAGCTGTGCCACTCGAAAATGCAGTGATCAGGAATCTGAAAATAGAATCAATTGGTTCTAATTCTCACCAGAGATTGTGAGTGGGTGACCAGAATCTAGCACTTCAATTGCATGGAGGTGGAGAGAAGCACAAAGATTAAAATAAGGACAAGGCTTGGATAGGTAGAACTTATCCATTTCCACCCCACCTCCTGACTTGCCAATGTTCTATAGGGAGGAAAGTTTTCCTGCACGTATAAATAGGGAAATATTTCCATCATATGTTTTCCCACACTGGTGCTATGGAAAGCATTAAAAAAAAAAAAGTTTAGCAACAGTGAAGATTTTCGGCTGGAGATGTTGCAAGCTTCTGGGCCAAGGGGCTTCCTGTGGCTCAGGTTGCCTGTTGGCAGAACGTAGCTGCAATAAGGATGCTTTGAAGATGGGAAAGGGAAAAACATTACTGGAGGCTTTCTGAAGTCAAACAGAGGCCGGATAGCCATTTGTCAAAGACGCTTTAATTTGAATCCTACTCTAAGCACTCAGTGGCCTCAACAGCCCTTCCTAAGTGTAGGATCTGAGGATTCTGTGACTCTAAAAGGTCTTTTCTATATGCCAGAGATGGGAGAGTGTGGAGTGACCAGGGACTGTATTTCACATTGTTATAAGGACTGATTTGGGGAGATTTAGTAGGTGGGGAGTAACCCAAACTGGGCAGGTCCATGCCATTTAGGTCTTTGGTACTTCGATTTCTTATTTATTAACTCCTTTTTGTAGTGAGTATTAGAGATGGATGCTGGGGTAGAGTGATGGTTGAGTCCCTGTAGGTTGCTGTACTATAATTTAGAGCCGTCTTCTGGGCCCTTATGCTCTGTTTCTTTCTAAATTGTTCCCTACTTTTTTAAATGTAAGCCTCCTAGAATAATTTGGACCCAGGCGGCCTCTAAATTGGATAAATCATCATAATAATTACAATCGTTTCTTTAACCGCATTTAAGCCTATTATAACATTTCCATTCTAGCCACAAAGGATCAGCATTTATTTATGGTTACTAGTATTTATATCCTGACTCTCAAGGATAAGAATCCAAGATGGCTTGCAAGTAACATTAAACAATTGCAAATAAAAAACACATGGAAGGTTATTTGAAACCAAACGAAGAATCATTTAGGGGCTTTGCTGTATGACACCCGGTAGTAATGGCTGTGCTCTGATAGAAAGAGAAAGGTTCATCTCAACAGGGTTACAGGGGCTTCACTGCCTGCCATTGGTTGCCTCTCAGTTGGGGTCAGATAGTGCTCCACAAAACCGGGTGCAGCTGGGGGGCCTGAAGTTGCCCACTCCTGTTCCAAGGGAATTCAGTGCTCATCAGTGACCCCCTGGATTCTCCCCCCAAAAGCCACTGTGGAAGAGATGCAGTGGCACCCATGAAGTGCCCAACCAACCATGTCATCCTTCTTTACGGACCAGGATGGTTCAGCTGCCACAGTACAGAAAAGATTGCCTATTCCTTTATCTATTTGGTTAATTATTGCATTTAGATTGTGCCTCTTTTTAGGGAGCTCAAGGCAGCCTCCTTCAGTGTCCCCCCTAATTTTATCCCCACAACGACCCAGGGTTGTAGGTGACGAAGAAAGAATGACTAGCCCAAAGTCAGCCAGGGATCTCTGTGTTCGAGACAGTAGCCTGGGTTTCTCTGTTCCTGCACTGCCCATCCCTCCCCATTTCACATTCAGCACCACCCTCCACCCTTATAAACTTTATATTAGAGTCCCTGATGGGAAAGGATGCATGTGATTGATAGCCCTTGTCTGTTTCTAGTCATTTTCAGATTTGCCTGTGTCCATTCTATCCCCTTGTCTGTGAACTAAGGAAAAATAAAAGATGTAGAAACAGGGTGAAACGTACTGATGTCATTGCAGAAAGCCTCTTCAATGCTGCTCACTGTACTTTTTTATTATTATTATTTAGAGACACAGACAAGGAGAAACAAATGCAGGTTTTCATCATTTGCTGTTTACTACCTGAACTAAAAACTCTCTTCATTCACACACTCCTTCATGCCTACCCAACTCAGGGTCTAGCTAGGCACGAGTTCCCCCAAAAATCCAGGTGGGATTTTTTTGAGTGCAGCCCACAGTATTGCATTCTGTCTGATAGCTTCTAAGGAATACTCTCACCGTACATTTTTTCCCCTTTCAACAAGGTTAAAAACCAGCAGAACGTGGCCTCTTGGCACTTTTTTCACGCTTCCTGGTCTTTTTCTGTCAGAGGCCATTGCCTCATCCAGTTCACATGGGAACCATCTGTTATGTGGGGAACCATCTTCTGCTATGTCTTCTTCAGACTTTTCATTCTGGTACTTTCCCACATGCTGCATGAGCTAAAATCTTCCTGAGCAAAACTTTCAGCCTTGCCTTGTCTTGCTGTGAGGGCCTTTTCCAACTTATTTATCTCTTTAAATTGATGTATATGGCCACCCACCTCACTAATGTGACCTTGGGTGGCTAACATAGGTTAAAAAACATGATGTAAAGTACAAAATCTTCCAATTTTCATGTACGGCCATTCTCAAAAATGCATTAAGCCACGCACAATCACTATGCCGGGGCATTATATCATGATTGGCATTGTATGCCAGTGATGATCTACTGGCATTAATATCCTGATACATAGTTGACTCATTATTGTGGGTATACATGGGTAATATATTTTAACACCGAAAAAAATAGTGTTAAATATAAAATATCTACTGCAGTCCCCCCCGCCCCAGCTCCAATTCACTTGGATGAAAGAGAATTTGCTTTCCAAATTGCTTTCAAAGGAAAATATAATGTTGGTGAAATCTTTTTGATTAGAGTGTGGTCCTGCCCTAGAAAAATGGTTGAAGAATTCAAGGAAAATTGTCTCTTCAATTTCTCTCTCCAGAAATTTGGCTGGGAATTTCAGAAAAATCACCTGCACTCATCTCTGGGAAAAGCGAGACAGGGAGCAGGCAGATTCACACTTCCTTAAAATAGGTTCCTAAACTTCTTGCGAGGGACAGGCTATTCCAGAACCAACATTAATTTGGAAATGTTTCCTTCAGGGCAGAAATATTGAAAACCATCTCATTATGTGATGCATACCTTGGGCATTTTCTTCCTTCCCACCCTCTTCCCTTCTGCCTGAAGTCTCCGTAGCTTTGATGAATTCTTGGGCACCATGATGGTATCTTCAGTGTGTTTCCCTGTTCTTTGACAACACCATAAATTTTGCTCAGAAGGTGAAGTCTGAGGGTGCAATTAACTCCCAAAGTGGTACAAAGCAATCGCTTCATGATACCGGCCCACAGTGCTTAGCACTTAACTCAGAGATGCTGATAAGCCCTATCAACCTGGGGTTGTGTTTAATGTTCATTCCTGCGTATGTACCAAACATACAACCCAGCGGTCACTGTGTTAACACTCCCCAATATCTATTACAATTAGTTTTTGATTAAGAGGGCTCGGTTGCCTTTTGAAGACTTTTTATGTTGTGTCAACTGGCCGGTGATGGAGTGAGACGAACGGACACCTCCCAGTAACAAGGCATCTTGTAAAAGGTTTCAAGTGAACTATTTTATCATCCTAATGGAAAGCAGATGACTACAACTCCCTCTTTAATTTCAACTATTTACTGAAGAGCCTTGTTTCTGAATTACTTAAAGATTTATTCAAGAACACTATCCCTGTGCATTAAGGACCAGTAATAGCAGGCCTATTTTGAGATGCTAGGGGAGGGGAAGGCTTTTAAAGAGGGGCTGCAAAAATGTCGTTTTGCATGTTGGGCTTGTGATTTTATTGGGTGTTTATCTACCCAATTGTTTGTGTATATCTCTTCTGAAACTTCCTTTCCTTTCTAAATAATGTGGAACTGTGTTTGCTATTTATTCAGTACGGCGTTAAGTCCTGTACTTTGTTTGAAAAATCAGAATTCTGCACTTAAGAGCAACTGAAGACAAGAATGCATTCTGCAGTTTCATCCATATTGGATTGTTTTCCTTGCTCGTTCAGTTTCCTCCAGCTGCAGAGAAGGAGAAGGGTTACGCAGAGCATGGAAAACTCCACTGGAAGCCTTTTGCAGCCCTTCCAGCTTTAGAGTTTGCTTGTTTTTCTTTTTCTTTTTAATATTGCACAAGTCCTTTCAACTAGATCAACAACCTTGTGAGTCAAAAGCTCCTCCCCTCCCACACACTTTCAAGGGGAAAGGCTAGAAATTGCGAGTCCAGAATTATTTTTGTGTGCTGCAGGTCCCAGTTTATGGAAATCACACACAACTTCAATATATGTGCGAGAGCAGAGTAAAACACAGCCATCCAGAAGGGCAGCAAGAACAGAATTCCCAGTTGTAGAACTCAGCAGACAAAACGGATCACGATTTTTTAGAGGGACCCATTGAATTAAAAAAATAACAACAGTATGGTATAGTGAGGGGAGGACCAGTGAGACCCACATTCAAGTTGCCATTTGACCACAGAAGTCATTTGGTGACTTCTGGCCAATCATCCTTTCTCTATTCAACCTTTCTCACCAGAGATATCAAGGAGGATTGGCCCACCATCATATATATTCTCCTTGTCCTTAAAGGAAAGCGAGGATAATAAATACAAGAAATAGATACATCCTGTGAGCTGAGAAATGAACAGTGTTTAAGGGACCCCTTGAAGCTGGCCCCTGACCTATTCAAGTGGCTGAAGTTGTTCCTTACATCAAACTAGAGGCTTTCCCAGATCTACCTGGAGACATCAGGAACTGAAGTTGGAAACATTTGTGTGCCAAGCATCCCATTGAGATATATGGTCTTCCCTTAGCCGGTCACTTGATCTATCCATCATATCCAGGTAACCTTCAGCCAATGGTTCACTCTTACCTGGATTATCTCAAATCACCACTTCAACAGCTCTTGGAGACTGTTGTCCTGATGAATTCCTCAATTCCTGAACGTCAGAATTTAATAGCAAAAAATTAAATCTTATACCCAATAGGAGAACTTTTCAGAACTGCGTAGAAGTAGCCTTTTGAAATTGGATCTTGCCTTTAAAACAGTCCAGGGGACTCCCCCTTAGAAGTGATAATAGTGTTGCTAATTTTAAAAAAAAATCACCAACCAAAGAAGGAAGATCTAATGGAACCTAAGAAGCCAGGGAAGCTGTAGACCAGAGGTCCAATGGTCAAACAAGCATCGGGTTGTCATGATAAACCTCCGCCCCTTTTGTACATGCATTGTGATGCTGTACACATATATGAAAAGGGTGGAACTTGCATCTTCATGGCACAACACTTACTTTGTCATTTTGACAAAAGCAGCAGAAGATGCCTCTGCAAATACTAGTATAGAGTTGGTTGTACAGTGGAAGACAAGATGGATCCTCAAACCTTTGCCCCTTCATTACTTAGTAAGTACATAGCCGCAACACGCTACCCATGAAAAATTTCCCCAAACTTGCTTCTGCTTGGGGGACCAAAAAAAACACAAAACCATAAGGAAAGCAGTTCCTCTTTTATCAGATGGAATGAAAACAAACAAACTGCAGGAGTGTTTTGTCTGGGATTAATATTTCATTCACAAGGGAATTACCATTATTTAAAATCCCTGCAGTGGAAAATTCTTTGTCCTTCAATATCTCCCAAGAGGGTCCACAGTAGGTGTCAAAAAAGTCAAGAGGGCTATCATGTCCAGGTGATCAAAGCCTGCCTTTTTTACAGAAATAAAGGATAGGGCTTTGATTATAGAGTCATGGTTGCCATCTTGGTTTGTGTGTGTATGTGTGTGTGTGTGTGTGACACCCCCCTGCTGATGCCCCTGGTACCTCACCTTTATTGATCACCAACCAGCTCATATTGCAGGGTTATTTTAGAAGTATTTTGCCAGCTGTCGAGATCTTCACTCCAAGAAGATTGTAAAACCTACCTCTGGGGCTTTCCAAATTTCAGAAGGCCGGAGAAGAGTGAGAAATGGTTCTTGTGTAACCAGCCCACAGGACTGATTCCTACGGTGCCTTTTTTAAAAAAAATCGTAGCCCTTGGCTTTTCCCAAAAGGGCACCTATCATTATTTCCTGACGCTTCGTCCAAACTGCCAGCTTCTCGCTTGTGTTAATTATTAATGTGACCTGTTTATGTATCCATTACCCAGCTAACCATTAATATTTGTTTACACAGAGATGACCTTTGCAATGGAGTGCCTGCACCAGGGCTCTTGAACTGTAAACGTCAAACATTTTTTAAATAGTTAAAATGCTCCCTGTGCCTTCTGATGGTCTAATCAACAAGATTTTTCACCAGGAGGACAGGACATCACCAACTTTGGCACTTTTAACTCACAGCGTGTAAAAGTACAGGTCTGAAATCTGATTTTCCACACAAAAGGCACTGGAAAGTTAATGAGGCGGGGTGGAGGAAACAGAAATTGATGAAATCGACTCTTCTAAAGTTTTCTTCCCTCTTTTTTTTTTTCCCTCCAAAGACCTTTTTTTCCTCCAAAGACCATGACCCAGTACTTGAGACAGAACACATTTGCTCAAAACGTCAGTGTGGTGCATTTCCATAAGTCTGGACAATTTCTCTCACATTAGCCAGTCACTCTCCATTAACCTTATGGTGACAAGACCTTCCGGCTCCATACTTCTCCAGCAAAATGTTAGGCACCTCTCTTGCTGAAGGTTGGAAATGGGGATTTTTGCTACTTACAAAAATATTTTGCAGGGAAACAGGGTGAAGAAAGATGACTGGCAAGCCACATGATGAAACCCTTTGCTTGTTTGCTTATTGATTTATTTATTGTAGTTATATAGCCATCTCACATAAACATGATTAGTATTGTTGGTCACACAGTCAGCCAGATGTTTAGACTGGATTTGGCATTGTTATACACCTATTGAATCCTTTTGCTTGCTAGCTTGCTTTTGAGTCTAATACATAGTAAAGTAATGCATAGTAAAGACAGGTGCTTTTAGTTAATGGTAAGAAAACTCTACCTTTTGTATATGCTGGATTAAAGCTCTGGGCAACTCCTAGAGTCTGTCTTCTATGGGAGATGCTGACCACTATTATTGGTTCTGGACCATCCCCATCTGGACTGGGGGCTGAAAACTACCTGTCAATTTAATCCCCCCACCATTCCAAGGCATTGTTGGAAATCTAGAAGTTGCCATTTTAATTGGCACCACGTTGGGGGTGGGGGGAACCCTCCTGCATTATTTTTTAGCAATTTTTGTTCTCTTTGTCCCCCCAAAAAAATCAAAGAGAAGAAAAAATGAGTGACACTCTTTTGGGTAGAGCGTGGGCTTCTTTAGTGTTGAGGTGCCCAAGGAGTTGTGCCTGAATGGAGGGATGAAAGACAGGACATTCACACCCACCCCTTGTGCTAGATAAGTCTACTCTACCTAGGAGAATTCCACCAAAATTCTCTCCTCTTCTGAACCAATTTCTAAAGCAAATCCTTTTTAAGAGCTGGTTGTCGTTTGCTGGCAACATTTCAAATCCCTTCTTTGCTTGCATCAGGATATTTGCACCCAGACTACGCGAAGAGCCTGTCTCCGTTCTAGAGTCCTGCTTTCTGTTGCAGCCCATTTCCATTTCTATCACACATTCCTGCACCATTATACAGGACAGTTATACAGTACTTCAAGCATATAAATGCCTTTAGGGTTTTTTGTACTGAGCGATAACTCAGCTTGTCTTCCTCAGTGAGCTACGCAATAAATAGAAATCTTGGCCTAGAAGGGAGACAATCTGACTTAGTTAGATCTTCTGGTGTCCCAGAAAAGACAAGTGGGTTGAATTACCATGCCACCTGCTACATAAAGATTGTCAAATTAAATACGAAAACCTATGTTTAAAGAACACAATGATGAAACATGCGAAAAGCTGAGAAAAGCTACGGCTGACACTCTGACCTCACGGCAAAGCTCTGTGAAAGATTAGGGGGAAAAAAATGTGCCTCGGCAGCGTGTGTATCCGACTTTCAGAGGACAGACCAGAGGGGGTGAGAGGTGAGGGGAGGTTAATACAGATTTACAAACTTTCTGGAATAAGTGTCCTCGAAGGTGCTAGAATTCACATTTCATTTTCCACTACACCACTCACTCCGTGGTTATTGAGGGCTCCTGAGTTCCCTTTCTCTGTGTTTCAGATGCGACGCCAACCATCCATGCCATCATTTTTAGCGGGAATGGAGGGGGATAAATTTTGGGGATGGAGTCCCAACTCTACATCACAGAGGCAGCTGGGTTTTTTTTTTTTTTTTTAATGCCCGCCTCTGATAAACCCTTGCTGTTTCCCCAATCTGGTGCCCTTCCGATGCATAGGTGGAAGAGGCCATTGTGTTCACTCAGTCCAGTTCCAGCTTGGGGCAGGAATGCAATTTTGAGCATCCTCAACAGATGGCTATCTAGTCTCTGCATGAAAACAGTGGGGAGTTCTCAGCTTTTTCTCAGGCATTTTCCTCAAAATTCACCTGGAATCTGCTTCCCTGCAAGTTAGGCCCATAAATCTTTGTCCTGCATTCAGGAATGTGTCTATTGTTCCATATTCTGGCACTTCTTTTCTTCTCATGTTTTTGCAGAAGTGACAGTTTTCCTTTTAAGGGCCAGACCACTTTCTTCCTGTCTACATGATCTGGTCTTTATGTTGCTCCATGTGTGGGAAGAGAGGGAGAAAATATATTATCTATCTATTTATCTATCTATCTATCTATCTATCTATCTATCTATCTATCTATCTATCTATCTATCTATCCATCCATCCATCCATCCATCCATCCATCCATCCATCCATCCATCATCATCATCATCATCATCATCATCATCATCATCATCATCATCATCATCATCATCTATCATCTGTCTGTCTGTCTGTCTGTCTGTCTATCTATCTTCTATCTAATCTCTCAATTTCCTCTTTGCTGCAAGCGAGTCCCTGAACTGAAGGGCTCCCATTTCTGACCCCTTATTGCTTGACATTCCCCAAACTTGGCTAGAGATAAATAAAAGGAATTTCACAAGAAGCTGTGCTGAATGAAAGCTACTTCAGTCACCAGAGAAAGGTAAATCTGGCCCTGAGTCGTGCCATCATATATGATGAATTCTTCCATTAGAGTCCATCCTTGTGGAGCCACTGAAGAGTCTATGAGAGAGAGATCCAATTAGTGGATATTGCTCACTCTTTCTTTCCACTCCACCCTCTTTTTCTTTAAAAGTCCTTGTCTGTTTCCCTCACTATTTTGAAAACACCCCAAAGTAAGCCATAGATCATGCTGAGGTCAAAGTAAAAAAAAAAATTACAAAGAAGAATATCCAACCAATAGCAGTCTATGTAACAATGACAGTTCTCATTTATTATCTGGCAGTCATGTGAGTTTTAAAGCCACCAATCATCATCAATGGAAGAACGAGGCTATGAGTCTGACAAGGAAGAGTCCCTCCACACTGGTACAATATTCAATTTACAGTCAAGGCTGCTGACTTTGGAAGCATGAGAAGGAGAGCAGCAAGAATTGATATCCGACTTCAAAGTCAGCTTGGCTTTATGAACAGTAGAGGCTGAGGCTAGGAGAGTGTAAAGTCACCAGTCTACAGAGAAGTGACTGTTCCAGTTCCATGACCATCCTCAGCAATAAACAGAGGGGGATAAACTGAGCCAAGGGGCAGGTGAAGAGGAGAGGGGCCTTCTGGCTTTTCTTTGGACCCCTTTGGATCCCTCAACCCATTTTCTTTTTTTAGAGGGGTGGGAACAGACTAGCACAAGCCGTATACCAGCTGGGCATTTCTTTACGCTTAGAGGAAGCAATCTGCAGTCCTAAGACTTGATTTCCTTCCTCTGTCAGGTTTTTTTTTTCCCCAGTGTGATGAGGCCTCCATCAAGTGTACATCAAGAACATT
Organism: Python bivittatus; assembly: GCF_059951505.1. Classification (NCBI taxonomy): domain Eukaryota; kingdom Metazoa; phylum Chordata; class Lepidosauria; order Squamata; family Pythonidae; genus Python; species Python bivittatus. The sequence continues at coordinate 1,623,898 of NW_028277053.1, read as the reverse complement.
TGGCGGCCAAGCAACAAATTATGGTGGCATAATTTTTGACTTAAAATAGCATGTAACAACAACAAGGGAAAATGTGTGCGAAGCTTGGAACAGCTTAAGACAAATATTTTACATTTCTAAAATTAATAATGGGGGGGGGGGTTGAACATTTCTTAATTTTGGACCTGATTTCAGCACCATTGTCAGGGACTATTTTTTTGAAAAACTGTGGTCCAAAGCTAGGGAGAGTTTTGAGGGGCAGGTGTGCCCTTTTAGAAAATTGACCGCATGTTGCAGGCACTCTCTAAAAATGGCTGCTTTATAGGTGTAACCATCATACAACACCCATTTACTGAAGATCAGACAGCTGAGGTCCTCTTTGTCTCTCCTCTAAACCTCACCCCTCAGGATTCTCCAATCATCCCAGTTTATCTTGGTGTTTGGATTTCTTTTCAGCAGCTGGGCACATTTCCAAACAAAGCAACTGGGCTAAACCGTACACCATTTGTATTCTCCCAAACCAATGAAATGTTGGAAAGAAAGTATGTAAAGGACCCCAGGGCTTTGCCTATCTGCCTGTCTATCATCACGATAAAAACAGAACAAGTCCAAATTTCTCATTGGGGAAAAAACTAGCAGAAGGCCTAGTTCAAAAATGGGCTAAATTTAGCTGGGGGCTGCCAGGGAAAAATATGTCCCGGAGGAGATGCAGTTGGGCAATAATTTTGAATGTTGCTGATTGCTCCATTCTAAGCCTTTCCCTACTTTTGATCACATGATCCAGAACTGAGTGTATGCAATCTTCCCCATTTTTGCTAGTGCACATATACCTACAAACATATGCATAAAGATCCAACATGTTCCTTGCCACATGGAATAAAATACGCAGCCTCTATGACCATGACTGGTAAAGGAGTCGGACAGAATTCTATGAAACAATGCTCTTTCCGCTTCTCAACCTTGCTTAATTTTCTCAGAATGCCTGTGGGACGGATAACAAAATTGGAAATAATGAAAATGCAAGAGGCCGGCACAGGGCTGTTCACTATGCCAGTTTTCCATTTTTTAATTATAAATAAAAGAATCAACAAGTATGTTGTAAGCAGATGTAAGGCAGAGACCATGTTGAGCATACCAAAAGGTGTCAGAAGAGACATCCTGCCTCCCAGACCCCATGTTGCCTACCTCTGATGCAGGCTTATCAGAGACCACCAAGCATCAGGTTCAAAGCAAACATTTTTGGCTAGAGGCACCACTGATTGCCAAAAACTCATGACTTCCACCAGAGGAGGATCCACTCATGTAATGGTATGTGGGAAAGACCTTGGGAGATGGGGCAAAGAGATACTGCTAAGGGGACAATCAGTTAAGCTGCATAATGGGTAGGGCAAGAGGCTCAGAAGGGACCCTCCTTAGTTTCTCAGGCTGTAAAGGAGATGGAAGGAGAAATTTACTTTCAGACTTGCAAGATTCTGTTAAAGTAGCTTTACAATAAAGTAGAATTAGTTCATCTGGTTGTGTTTCCTGTCTGGTCTACCTGATAAGGCTGAGATCAACCTTGCAAGTCTGAAAGTACAATTCTCCCGGTCACCTTTGCAGTCCAGGAACTTAGGGAGGGTCGCTTCTGAGCCTCTTGCCCCACCCACTATCCAGTTGCAGGCCATGCTGTCTCTTACTGGACCATTCCCTAGGCAGCATCGCTTTGCCCCGTCTCCCAAGGTCTTTCCCACGTACCATTACAACTGAAGACAGTCCAGATTTCAACTTCTGGAGTACACAGGCAAAAGCCTAAAGCATGTGGTTTTATAAGAGGCATGGAACCAACTCCATGCAAGGCAGACTGTTCTTTTCTGAAAGAGCAAGAGACAGTGATCTCAGAACCTGCCTCAGGACTGGCCAAGATGCATTTTTAAATCAAAAGAACTTTTTCTCAATGGAAATGTGGAGAGAGTTCATTGAATGGCTCTGTTTCTGCCTTTACTTCTTCAACGCTTCCTTAACGTCTTTGTACTCTTCTTGCTCTTTCTTTGGATTTCTTATCAGGCAAACTAACTCTGTCTATGCAGATCAAAAGTTTGCAAGCTGAGTTTGAAGCACGCAGCCTTCCAGAATCTGGGATGTGACCCCACTCCACAATTTGCCGTGCCTCACCGCTCCTTGTGTGGACTACTGCAATGCACTCTGCAAGAGGCAGCTCTTGAAAACCACCCAGAAGCTTCAGTTAATCCAGAATGCAGTGGTCCAGGTCTTGGCTGATATAAGTCAACATAAATATATGACCCCCTTACTCTAGACCCTGTAGTGGCTCTCTATTGGCTTCCAGACCCAATTCAAAATTCCGGTTTTGACCTTCAAAGTCCAACATGGTGTTTCTAGAACCATCTTCTCTAACCAGTTTCAACCTGCTTGATGTGTCTATCCCAGAAAAACCTGTTAGTGGTTCCCCATTTTTGTAAGGCACATTTCTTTGTGCTGCAACTGTCAAGTATTGTTCCTCCTGAAATTTGATCACCCCACATTTTATTAACTTGTTAGTACTGTGGAAACCATGTTATTTTGGAAAGCTGAGATATGAAATGTCACCATCTACTCACTGACTGCTAATGCTTGGTTGCTATTAGAGATGTTTTTAGGGTCTTTGGTTCCATTTTTTATTTTTCAATTTAACATCTGTTTTTATTGTTGTGGCCTCTTGGAAGTTTTAGCGTATCTGATGATATTGTAAGCCGCCAAGAATATTTTGATTACAGTGATTTATTAAAAATCAAATAAACAAACAAACAAATAACACTGGTAATGCAATGGAAGGTGTAAATTGTTAAATTATTGAACACATAGCCAGAGAGGAAACTCTATTTAACATGAATCAATTGTAAATGACATCAAGTCAAAGATATGGGTTTTTTATTCTCGCCTTAATCACTATTTTTTCAAGCATGCCCCTTTTCTGTAGGACATAATCTCCTCTGGATGGGATACAGGGATAGACAGATTGAGGCTGAGATTGAGAGACTGAAATAGACAGAGATAGAGATGTGTAAGATCAGGCAGAGATGGAGATGGAGATGAAGACAGAGATGTACACAACAGACACAATCGAGGTGAATATGTGTAGCTCAGGGTTGAACTATGGAGTCCTTGGGGTTCTCTGAGCTTTGTTCTTTTCTTGCAAACGTTTCATTACCCAGCTAGGTAACATCTTCAGTGCTAAAATGGGATGGGGTTTGCTCTCTATTTATATACTGTGGCCTGCCTTGCCAGTGCTGGCGGGGGTGGGGGTTCTGTTTTGCTCCTCTGGTAGTTCCTTGATTAGCATATGTTTACGCAGCTAATGGGTAATGAAACGTTTGCAAGAAAAGAACCAAGCTCAGCGAACCCCAAGGACTCCATAACAGACCCACTATGTACATTTTTGCTATGAAAGTATTTGCTGCGGTCTCTATTTAGGATTTATCTACTGCATTTTATGAATCCAGCTTTTCTTCCAGGAAGAATAAGGTGGTCCATGTGGCTATTTCCATCCTAACAAGCCAGCCAAGGTGGTTAGCTTCAGATATCACCACCGGCCTAGAGTTACAAAATGAACGTGCTTGCTGAATGGGAATATGAAAGATCTTCCTAAAGAAATGGGAATGATGAAGCTAACACTTGCTATGGCGAATCCTTTCCTCCGCCTTGCAACTTAATACAGTGAATACAGCGACACATCTAAGCAAGTGGACAACCTCTGCACGACTGCCATACTTCTGGCTTTCCAGTGAGTGTAGATTGGATTGCACCCTTAGTCAGCAAATGTTTCTCCCTGATTTCTGTGCAATTTAATTGCCTAGCTTCCCTTCCCCTGGATTAGAACCCTTGTACGTTAACCCAAGAAAATACACACACATCCTACAGGTAGCCCAAGAGGAAAAGGATCGTCCTCCTCTTGGCATAAACTCTTTGCTTTTCCAAAATGCGACTGATATTTATTAGCAGGGACTACAAAATCTGTTTGCTCCCAGTGAGGCTCAGGGTGCAACCTCTTCTGAAGGGCTAGAGTCAATACGATTCAGGTAAATAATGGAGAACATTCCAAGATAGTGTTAACACAATTGATTTATTCATGATTGCACAATGGAAGGTTATCTCTTGTTCACTGACTTGGTAAATAGCATAAAAAGTGTCACCACGGAACACAAGTGCACATATCCATTCAAGGGTGGACAAGTGTGGAAGGACAGACCACCTTCCCCAAAGAGGAAGCCTTCCACATATTTTGCACTACAACGCCCATGCCCCTGAGCCAGAAAGACCAATGCACCTGGAAGGCATAACGTTGGGAAGACTGCTCCCGACGTTTCTCTTCTTTTAAAAGAACAAGTTTGAAGTGCCCGCTTGTTTTTTCTCAAGATAGGAAATTCCTGAACTTTGTCATAGAAAGACTTCACAAGTCAACAGGGGGGAAAAAATGGCTCACACGCCTTTCTGGGTGTAATTAAGATAAAACGAAGACTACTCAGCTAGTCCTGGGCCCTGGCCTGGCAAGAGTGGGAACAAGAGGATCAATAGAAAAGCAAAGGAGCATGACCACCGTGGCTACTGGATTTCATTAAATTCTCGGAGAGAGTGACATTTGGAAAGCCGTGGAGAGAAAGAGAGAGAGAGAGAGAGAGACGAAAAAATGCTGTGAAAAAGGAGTTGATCTATTTGGCCCCAAAGCCGTCAATCAAGACCCCAAGCAGGGGCACCCAGTGAAATCAGCCACAAAGGCACGGGTCTTGAACCATTCAAAGCAGACAGGAATCGCGATCCAGCTCAAGATAGGCTCTGGGAATGGAACGGGGAAATTTCCCCCGACTGGCTGCTAATCTAAAAGAATTCTGCCACAGATCCTGTTCGTTTGCAACATCTGTTCCTGCTGGACTTTGGGTGAACAACAGCCTCCGAAACCCGGGCTGGCGGTTGCTGTTCCCTGCTCCAAAATGCGAAGGAAAAACGTGCCAGAAAAAATGGTCCTGTGCTAATAGCTGTGTGCAAACAGCAGCAGTTCTGTCTAAAACAAGAACGTACATTAGGAGAATTGGCATTGAAAAAGCAACTGTCTGAAAGCAAAGGGGGTTGTATTTATAGAAAGTGCTATCTAGCAACTTACTTTGACAGTGAAGTAAATTAGGGGAAACTCTGTATATTATGTGTTGAGATCAGCTTGCACTTTCTCAGAAGCGATTTTCCTCTGTAAAAAGAGGCTTCTGTTTTTCTTCCTTATGCGCAGGGAGCTTGGGAATTTCTTCCACATTTCTCTGGGCGGGGTTTTGGGCTTTATTTTATTGTTGGAGGTGGCTCAGGCTGGCAGGACTGATGCTCTTGTTTTCTATTACTCTTCATCACTCTGAAGCCTTTTGGGACTGCCTGTACTTTCCAGTCTGAGAAAGCCTTTTGGGAAGAATTTCTATTTAATATCTTCCTTTGGGACTGAATTAAACCTTGGGGAACTGTGGAGGGTGGAGACTGATGGAGAGGAAATTGTACACAGGACATTCACCTCTCTCTCTCTTTCTCTAATTTTTCGTTAAAAGTTTTGAAAAGAAGATAAAAGCTAACAAGAACTAATATAAAGAAAAGGAAGAAAGTAAAAGAGAAAAAAGAGAAAGAGAAAAAGTGCAATAAGAAAGAATGAAAAGAAGTAGAAATAAGTAGCTTCCAATTTCCTTTGCAGCAAATATAATTACAAAATTCCCTCTTCCTCTGTGTTTGCAAAAAGTAAAGCTCTCTTTTTCCTATTATCTATTTTTTCTAATCATCCAAATGATAAATCGTAAGTTCATTTTTTTCTGTTTCATGCAAAAAGTCCATAAGGGGTTTCCAGTCAGCAATAAACATAGATATTGTCTTTTCTCTGATCAAGGAAGTCAATTTAGCCATCTCTACAAGTTCCATCATCCACCAACCGTTCCTTTATTTTGGGTAGTGCCGAATCTTTCCACTTTTGAGCAAATAATAATCTTGCTGCTATCAAGTTATCATATATAAAAACAAAGTTCCATGACTTTTTTCCAGCTGTCAGTCCATCAATCCCAAAAGGAAAGCCTCAGGTTTCAAATGTCTATTAGTCTTTAAGATCTTCTGAATTAGTATATGCATTTGTATCCAAAACTTTCTAGCTCTTTTACATGCCCACCAAATGTAATGTAATGATATAATGTCCCTTCATATTGTCCACATTCCCAACACAAATTTGAAGAACCTTTATACATTCTAGACAATTTCTCTTGTGACATATACCGATGGTACATAATTTTAATGATGGGAATTGCAGTTCCTGGGAGAGCTCCAGGTTTGGGAAGGTGACCAAAACCCAACTACTCTTTATGACGTAGGAATGCTAGGAATACAACCACCATTCTAAGATAAGTAAAATCTTCTTCGAGTGGAGACTTGGTGGCTTCATGTAAGGGTTGTTTTTTTTAAAGCAATCAGAAGTGGTTTGCCTTCTTCCAGATGTTTTTTGACTTCCTAGCCTAGCTCACAACCTTGGAATTATTTGATGGTTTCCCATCTAAATGCTAACCAGCTTCAATCTTGCTTAGCTTTGGGGAGATCAGCCAAGAATGGTTAAAAGCTGCTGCTTGAGTCGGACAAAGTAAACAGTCTCTCAATGTGATCTCAGTTCCTAGTGACTTCATGGATATAACACATTGTTTTTGGCGATAACATAGAAGTAATTTGTCATTGTTTTCTTTGAGATTAAAAAACAACAACACTTAGTTTAGACTATGGCCTTGGGATATCCTGGAGTCTTCTCATTCAACTATGGACCAAGTCAAACCCAACTCTTTTTTTAAAAAATATCATCCAAGATCATCTACAAATATTACAATTCCACTTTGCTCTGACACTAATGTTTTTCAGCTCTGAAGCTCAAGTTTTTCACCATTGACTGGCTCACTGTGACCAACCAATAGGTGTTCAGGATCACCGAGACTTTGCCTAAGTTTTGGTGAAAGAATTAGAATTTTGGGAGAGCACCTTATGCTGCTGTGGTTCCTGACCAGAAGGAGGACTCCTTTCTTTTTCCCAGTTGAAAGATTGGTGGCCTGAAAGAATAATGCCAATATGCCCTCACCAAGAACGTACACAAATTCCAGGAGCCATATCCATGGATGTGATAGGATAAGATATTTATTCTATTGGATCATCCTCCATTTGTAGAAACTGGTAGGAGAAACTGGGTTGGAGGAACTGTAATCTCAATAATAATTAAGATGGGCTGTGGTGGGGAATTTCATGTTCTTCTTGGATGCCTCTCTGTGTGAGAGTGTGTTTACATGGCCAGAAGACCCATGAATGCCCTCATACCATAAAAGGTCACACTGGAACATAAAATAGCCTGGTTGCCAACAAGAGCAAGCCTGCAGACGTTTCTTGAAAAACGGCATGTGTCATTTTTCTGACATGGCTAGCTGTGGGAAGGAAGGCACTACTCACTGCTACAAAACCTTATGGCTTATTCGCCTCTTCCTTCCCTGGAGATTCATTGCATATGTAGATTTCCTGCATGCAGGGATACATGTGGCTTTATTTCTATCTCTCCTTCTCCATTCTTCCTCTGCTGTTGAACTTAAATTGTCCAGTTCACTTCACTTTCCATTCTCATAAGATCCAACCACAAAGCCCATATATTCATCGGGGTAGGGTTCACTCCAACTCCTTCCAGCAGAAAGGCAGTTCTTATTTTCTCCTCTTTCCCCCCATATTTTGTACAGGAAGCTGAGAATTATCCTGGGTCAACCATAAACCTGGAACAGCTACAGGTAGTCCCCAGCTTAAGAACGAGTTCCATTCCCAAAGTCTGTCCTTAAGTCGAATTTGTATGTAAGTCGGAACAGTATTATTGTATAATACTGCATACATAGGATTGTGTAATGAACTCAAACCATTGTGTATTTAACTCGAATCACTCTGTATTTTATTCAAATTTTGCCACAATAAGCTCCATTCTTAACTATGGGTCATCTGTAAACCTGGGTGTTCTTAACCCCAGGACCCCCTGTATTTCAGATTACAGTTTTCTAAAGCACTTGGAATTGAATCTGGATTAAAAGTTTATAATGACCAGTTTTCTTAGTGCCAGATATGATTCTCATGAATTTATTATACAGCTGAAACTACTAATGCGCTTTTGGTGCTTAAAAAACAGGATTTAAAGCACTGAGCTTTGGAGAAAGTATTCTCTGACTGAAATTCAGTGGAATGCTGAGATATGATTAAATAAAAATGTCCATGTAATTTTGTTTGAACAATTAACTTATATTTTCATTTATTTTTATGTCTTGGAGGGGGACAGCATAAAATTAGGATTCTGAGCCTTTTATTTTTTTAAAACAATTAATGTAGTTAGTTCTACAGTTTATTCCTGTCTAAATCAGAAGGACTTTAGATGGTTTGCAGATATATAAAAAAAAACCTAATAAAACAACAATTATAACATAATAGATAACAGAAACTTTTAAAATACATGGATACCTTTGACTAATGCAGACACTGGTGCCTCCACAGCTAACCCGCAAGAGTCAGATTTAGATAACAAAGGTTGGGTTTCATGCAATGTTTAGAATAGCATTTAGAAAGAGTGTCACTGCTCAAATGGTGGGAAGGGACCAAGCAATTTTCTTTGAGAAAGAGGGCTACTAAGGGAATATGATTCAATCAAGAACTGATTCAAATTCAAGATTCAAAGAAGGCTAGATTCCACCTGAATTTGTGACCTGAGATCAAAAAATATTTGTTTCAAATCAATTAAGGATTCATCATGCAATTCAGTCAATGATTCCGTTCACGGCAGCCCCTTCATTTTTATACTGATAGATTGATTGCTGAACAGTACGGATAATGGAACTTTTTGAGGACATTGTTCCTACAAAATTTCCATCAGATAGCCCCAAGGCTTTCATTGCAATACTTTTTTGAAACATTCTCCTTGCATCTTAAACCCCCCCCTCAAAAAACCCCACAACACAGTTTTTCTGACATTCTCCAGCAAGAAGCTTATTGAGAAGTTGTTCTGAACCAATGCAGAATACGTACTATTCCAATTTAAAAAGTGGAAAAAAAATTTTTTTTAATTAAAAAAGGTGAAAAACCACCAAGCTTTTGCCATATACTTTTCTGGGCCAGCAATGTAATTGGCATGCCTTACCGGCAACATTAGCTTCTTTTGGGAATAATACTTTACATAGAGCTTGAACAGCCATTTGGGGGGCAAAAGGTTTGTGTGTATTATATTGGTTATATAATATGCTCTGATGAAAGACATATAAATCCACAAAGACATGCCTCCCTGCTTCTCAGGAAAAAAAAAAATCTGCTCCAAAATCTAGTGTGATTCCATAACAAACAAACTGGGTGAAGCAAGACTAGTTCCTCAAACTTTTTCTGCCCATTCTCAGCATTGTCGCTGTTGCAATGTCTCCCAGCTTTACTTTAACAGTTGTTGTTGCCATCACCCTTGACCTACTCATAGCATTTAAAAGCCCCATGTTGAGTTCTGATCACAGATGGGCAGGGAAACTTCATCTGTCAAAAGGGCTACTGGCTTGGAGCTGGGGTGTCATTCCCATCCTGATGGCCCTGCCCAGGTCGATGAGGACCATGTGTGAAATTCCTAAAAGGTTCAGTTACTTCTGAACAGCAGGGGCCAAAATAGTTGAACTCCGTAATCTGTTGGAATGCTTCTTAGCTTGCCTGATATAGCCGTTCTTTTAGGCGTAGAAGAGGCAGGAGGCAGGCAACAGAAATGCTGGTGTCAGATGGCCGGCACAGGTGCTGGTCATGGAAGATCCCCACCAAGCATACCGCTCATTTTAGAAATCACAGGCAGGCCTCATCCTTTGGACCTCTCCCAAAGAAAAGGGAAGATTGATCTCATATCAAGAGGATCACCAGGGTTAACTTTTAAAAAAATAGATATCCACACCCCCTAACCCTTGACCATGTAAACCCTCGACATGATCAAAAATTCTTGGTGTACTGTGTTTAGAGTCTCCGGTTCAATTTCCCAATTGTACTTTATGTTCTTTGCAGTTAGAGTGTGTATGCATTTTAAAAATCATCCATTTATTTAGTTTCTTCCTCTAGGAGTTCCCAGAACAGCTGATCAAAAGGCGAATTACATTTATATTTGCAACCACTAAGCTCTGTCATAAAAGCTACCAGCTTTAAAAAATATGGCACCCTTAAAAAGCTGGCAGGTTCTAACTTTACCCCGTTCCCACCTATCTACACAGATGTGAACTTAAACTGAAGAATGCATATTTTGTATTTTGCTTCTGATGGCCCGGTGTTTCTCCTTTTACTTCTCATGAAATCTAATTTGTAAGTGCCAGAAGAAGTGCCAGGAATAGACAGATCGGTCAATTTGGTGGTGTGCATGTCAGTCTCTCATTTCTACAAATGGATCAAGCTAGATTTTTTTTTTTTCTCCAAAAGGTCTGCACTAAAATTTGTATATATCTGGGGACACACTGTTTTCTAAACCTATCCAGTTTTCTTCTACCCTTTTGTGTAATATCTGGAGGTTTTGAAAATGATTTCCCCTAACTCATTTTTGGAAGTTTTAAGGCTTTCTTTTTTAGAAATTTAGTCATTGCCCAGAGTCACTTCCTCATGAGATGGGCGGTGACTGATTTGAAATATTAAATAAATAAAATAATAAATAAATAAAAAGCAAAAGGCATTGCAAAACTGAGAAAAGTATGAAGATGTAACAGCAACTGTTTGAAAATACAAAATTCAGTAAATTTGTGTTCTAATGGAAACTAAATTAATTTCTTCCTCAAGGGCCATTTTGGAAAGATGTCTGCTTTTTTATTTAATTAATATTACAATATTATCACCCTGAGCTTCAAGTCTCTGAGCAAAGGAGGCTCAGTACCGCAATTGGGACTGGCAAGATGTCACGTGACCACAGCGGACTTAAGATCTCACTTCCATCACAGTCGTTAAGTGAATCAACGCAGTGGTTAAGTGCGACATCACATGACCATGACTTGTGATTTTACTGCCGGCTTCTCCATTGACTCTGCTTGTCAGAAGCTGGCTGTGAAGTACATAAATGGCGATCGTGGGATTGCAGGATGCTGCGACAGTCGTAAATGCCTGCCAGTTGCAAAACGCCCAAATCTCGATCAAATAACCACAGTGATACTGCGATGGTCATAAGTGCGAGAACCAGTCATAAAGTTACTTTTTCGGTGTCATCATAGTAAGGACTACCTGTACACCATTTCTCACTTTCCAATGCTGGAAGAAGGAAGAAAGAACTTCTCCCCAGGCTCATTTTTGCCCTCATCTTCTGCCCTGCTGGTTCAGCCCAAGGATACGTTTAAGATCTCCTTCATGAACTGTTTTTGCATTACTTGGTCTGACCTGAACCAAGTTCCATAGCTGTACCTATGTTTGCATTCTTTAAGCTGTAACAGGATGCTGTCTTTAACAGTATTATTCCAGTGAGTGGTTTGTATAATGGGCAAAATTAGAACAATGCCTCAATCCCAACCCCATTTAGACTGAAAAATGCTGGGTTGACTTTTGAGTAAGTACTACTTTTAGCCTTAGTTCTTGCACAAAGTAATTGTAAGAATAAAAAATCAACGAGAAGGAAGATTAAGATACGAATGCTTTATCTGAATTTATATGTAATGTGGACAACAAGCAGAAAGATAAAGGAACCCCCACAGCTGATGTGCAATGCCGAATGGTAGAAATGCTTTAAAGACAGAAAGTAGATCATAAACTATAGTTAGGTTTCTCCATAAATCAAGAGCAGCCTGTACATTTCCTTCAAACTGCAGACCACAAGTTCATCCAACTGTGGCTTACTTAAAGCTATCTAGCAAATGCGTAGCTGAAGCAATGCTTGATCCAAGAACCACCTGACTCTCAGCCAGCTTAGTTACAGGCAGAGTTGGCATCTTTATGTAACCTTGAAAGCCAAGATGATACCACTGATAATTATGGAGCTCACTAAGGGTTTGATCCTAGATCCTTGAGGGCTGCGAGTGAAATTCCTGGCAAGTTTGGTAACTCCAGGAGGGCGAGGTAGTGGGAGATTGGATCTCTTAATCCATTTGGATGTTTCTTAGTTGGATTGACATGACTGTTCCTTTTAACTAAGAAGACGGAAAGCCTGCTCTGCAGGAACCAACTGGGTTGAGCCAAAGTTGAGACCTATTCTATATATGCAGCAGAATAGAGGGATGGTAAATTGGGTCAGGGCAGATTAATTCTATCCTCCTATCATATGAACATTAAAAACAAACAGACAAACAACCCCCCCCCCCAATTCCCAGGATCTCAGGGAGGGAAAAGTTCAAGTTTAGCTATTAAATGGCTGGTTTTCTACTTGCATGGAGATTTACAAGAAAAAGAAAGTCAGAGCTCATTCATAATTAGCATGCCTCCTGCAGTCTGGAACATGAACAGGTCATCAGCCCTCCAGGTTATCCTGATGCATCTATAAATCAGCTGGAATACTGATCCCACTAGTGTAGCGCACATCCTATCAAAATGTGATGCCCGCAGCCTGGAGCCCATAATCCTCAGAAAGATAAATGACCACATTGCTTCAGACTTGCTTGCAAGGAGTCCTAAAACGAAACAAAATCTTTGTGGTCCCTTATGCAACCAACATCACGACTCCATGCAAGCAGAAAGCTAACATTTCATCATCTTCTTAATCCGAAGTAGCACACGCAGCCTTCTAGTTCTATCGTTTGTCTTTCCCGCTCTTCCTTATGCGTAGACTGAGGTATCCTACTGCTCCGTCTTGGAGCTCCGTGCTGAATAGAGATAGCATTTCTATTCTACTGGCTGTTGTGAAGGTTTAAACCCGAGGGTTGATTTTCCACAGCTACTTGGAACAGAGTTTGGAGAAGAAGAAGAAGAAGAAGAAGAAGAAGAAGAAGAAGAAGAAGAAGAAGAAGAAGAAGAAGAAGAAGAAGAAGAAGAAGAAGAAGAAGAAGAAGAAGAAGAAGAAGAAGAAGAAGAAGAAGAAGAAAACAACTTGAACATCATCAGCAGTTACAAAATCATTATCAGTCCATTGCAAAAGGCAGAATTACTTGGAACAGCTTCCATCCTGCAATGAAACCTTTAACACCATCAAACAACATCTGCCTATCCCAGGTCCTTGGGAAGGACTCGATAGGTGGATAAAAATGCCAAATCCAGTCTAAACATCTGGCTGATTGTGTGACCAACCATAATAATATAATATTCTAATGTTGGTTACCACTGTGCCTTAGTTCAGGGATGCACAGATGCCTCGATGCCAAACGTTTTAGATATTATACCCCAAGCATCTCAAAAGTAGCCATCTACGTGTTATTTTTAAAATTACCAAATGGGCAGAAAACAAAACAAAACAAAATAAACGAACAAACCAAACCTCTGCTAAACAATTCAAGGGCAATCATATGAACTGCATCCATGTTTTAATTCACTTTATTTTTTACTTCATTTGTTCTTTCTCTGAAAGCCGCCCAGAGTCCCCCGTTGTGAGGAGATGGGCGGGGACAAGTCAAATAAATAAATAAAATAAATAAAATAAAAGTAGATTTGGAAACTGCCCTGTGGTTTTTTTTTTTTTTTTAAAGAAAGACAGCCTCTAGTTCAAGGAAACAATAAACTAACGAGCATATCATGTAATTGTAATTGAAATTTAAAGGAAAGCAAGCCTTGGTTTTGTCCTCACCCTACCATGTTTCTGCCCTAGTCCTGCCTCCTTTTGGGGGTGTGCCCCCCCTGCCCGTCCCCCCAAACCCATGTATGGCTCTGAAAAAAGCAGGGTGACGGTGTCCTCGGCCATAACGGCAAAGTTTCGTGTGACAAATGCTCCAGCCTGACCCCTTCTCACCTTAGTATCGCCACGGGAATTTCCAAGGAAAGTCTCTCCCTCCCCTCTCTGTGCCCAGAGCAAACCTCCCATCTTGAAGTCTTAATTCCTCTGGCCTCTGTAAAAGCCCAGTCTAACTAACACCGCCAACCTGGATTTTATATGATTAGTTAGTGAAAACTTGCCAAGTTGAGTTTGCAGGCTGCCAAGTCAAGTCAATTTACTCTGATGCCTGGATTCTGCTGGAAGTCTTAATCCCACTTTAATCTCCGCTGTGCCCTTGACATAATGGAATTTAGTTACAAGGCTCATGTCATTGGACGAGTTGTGTTAACCATTTTGGTGGAAACTCCTCCCCAACTCCTTCCTTGTTTTACTCTTGCTGGTTTACCTTGTGGCATGACGGGCCTCTCCCTCCCTCTATTTTCAGTCTAATGAACTTGGCAGAGATCATCTTGCAAATATGTGGGGCGGGAGCGAGGTGGAAGGAGGAAGCTAACAAAAGGAACCCTTTTTGTTCATTACCGCTGGCCCAGCCTCGTTTGATTTGGGATTTCTGGGCTAACCAAGCATCAGGTTGGGTGTATTTTATTTCAGGCTTGATTGGATAAAAAGATTTGCATAGCAGAAGCCGCAAAGAGTCCCAAGTTATTAAAAAGGCAGGTGCCCTTTGAAACTCATTCTCGGCCCCAAAGAAAAGGAGAGGAGACCAACAGCTGAAGTATTTTTAACAAGGGGCAGCGATCATTTAACTAGGAGGGTTTGAGGAATGCCAAGGCTATAGCAGAAGGAGGCTGGGTGGGGCTGTCTGAGTGGGAAAGGGAGTTGAACCCTGACAGCAGTTCTATTATCCGGCAAAAACTGCAACATTCAAAGTGCAACCCTAGACAGGTCACTAAATTTCCTCCCCGGTAGATCAGCATTACATCCTTAACCACTTTATTAAATATTTTAAGGGCCCTTCAGAGGGATCAGAGGCCCTCTTCTTTAATTGGGGACCAGGTGTTATTTTTTAAAATGAGTTTTATTATGAGGTTTCAATCAAATGGCAGTCAGTGAATGTTATCTCCAAAGCGGTATTTTCACCAGTCTGTAAAAAGGAATGGGCAGGAAGCCTCTTCTAGGATTAATGCCATGTGGAAATCTGTTCTGCGGGTTCTCAAAAGTTGGGGTCCCCTGACAGAGGCTTCTGGGGTTCTTCTTAGCTTATTCTAAGGGTGCTTGAGGTTTTTTGTTTTTTTTTAATTTCTCTTGGTATCTCTGACCTTTATTGAAAGTTGAGAAGCTAAGCAGGATGTTCCTTTCTTTCTATCACTCTAACTTCTCAGACCTCCCATGACAGAAGTCCCTTCATGATGGGCTAGACGCTTCAGATCCTTATAATGATGGACTCTGCAGTTCTGCAGGATTTGAGCGACCAAGAATTTAAAATGCTATTCCTGATTTGAGATCCTGACTTATTCATGCTTTTAAACTGGGGCACACCTCATGGGTATCTAGAGGGAAGGGCAAGGGAGCGCAAGTGACATTATGCCCATCCCGACATCATTGCATGGACTCAAATTGTGGAGGGTATGATGTCATGATGACTGACACAAATTGCATAATTTGTGTGATGACACATTCATGCATGTCATTATAGTTTCTACCAGATCCCTACATCCCAAATCCCAAGGAACTTTGTTTTTTGTTTTTGTTTTAAAAAAAAACAGGATGCTAGCACCAAAATAGTAAGAATGTTGGGACAGGGCTGTTTTTCACTTTGGAAACCATGAGTTAGGTGGAGGAGGGAAAAATGCAACCCGCTGACTGCAAGACCTCACCAAGTTCCAATTTTCCAACGATTTTGGGAATCTTGCTTCCCAATACTGAGCTCTGAAATTTGGCAGAAAAATGCCATTTGGCAGGGTTTCCAGTAAAACATGGATACTATACATATTGTTTGTTGTTTGTGTTTTAATTGGGGGGTATTTATATTTTTATCATTTTATTGTCTTGGTTTTTAATTGTAAGCCACCCAGAGTCACCGTCTGGGGGAGATGGGTGGCATATACTGTAAATTTAAGATGAATGAATGAATGAATGAATGAATGAATGAATGAATGAACGAACGAACTAACACATTTTTGAAAAATAGCCCAGAAGGGGGAAACTCAAACCTAAATGATTTTGGGCCAGTCACTCTCTCTCAGCCCTAGGAAGGAGGCAATGGCAAGCCATTTCTGACATCTTGTCAAGAAAACTGCAGGGACTTGTCCAGGCAGTTGCCAGGAGTCAACAGTGACTGGAAGGCACAAACAATACTACTATTATTACTACTACTAATAATACATTAATAATAATGTTCCCTAGTTGCAAAAAATACTGGGGTAAAATATATATATATATATATATATATATATATATATTTGCAGCTAGAGACTATTATTATTACTATTATTGCTGCTGTTGTTATTAAAAATATTGATTAGGAAAATAAGATCAGTGCAAAGGAGCTCACTGTCGTGCTGTATTCCCAGAACCCACTTAACCTGGTCACTGATTTCACCCCATTTTCTCAGTTTGCACCCTACGTTAAAGTGGGCTGGGCTCACACTATTTGCTAAACTACAAAAGTCATAAACAAACACTAAGCTAGAAAGAAACCAAGAGTAGCCACTTAGCATGTGATGTGAACACAGCCCCTTTCTTCTGTCCTGTTTTACAACGGTAGCAGCTATCGATCTAAGAATAACAGCAAGCAGTCGCAAGAGGATATGTGAATGTCTACGGAACACACTCATGGACGGATTTAGAACAAGCTTTGCTGAGGTTGTCTTAGATAACTTTCTACTCCGAGCGGTTTCTCCACCTCTTTCCCAGTCACCAAGAGCCGTCCACCCTTTTTGGCTGACTCAGCCTTGCTCCGGAACTTTTCTGAAGAAAGAAGAGTTGACGTTTGAAGAGGAAACAGCTGGATTACAAAAGCAAAGGGAACTGGGCAGCTCCAGTTTCATTAGCAAAGGGAAAGTTGGGGGCCCCAGAGGAGAACAACTGGGAGAGGGGCCACGAAAGAAGCCGAGTGGAGGGTGGGAGCAGCCTGGTAGGAAACAGAGGATCATAAAGAACTAATAATGAAGAATGGAAAGTGGGAAAGAGCCAAGAAAAACAAGCAATAATTAGACGGAGAAGGGGAAGCCAGAGCAGGAGAAAACTAGCTTGGAGCGATGAAACAGGAAGAGCACGAGAGCTGATGCACGTGTCCATGACTGCAAAAAATATCAGTAGTTCCAAAAATGGACAATGCCGATGGAAAATGACCAGGGAATAAGTTAGGATCCAGTTTTAGATGCAATCTCCTGCCTATTTAGGAGAAGAGTGGGGGATCCAGGATGGTAGCATTTTCCTTACCCCCTATATATATATAGGGGACACAAAGGGAGATACCTCTTTAGCACGGGGGTGGTGTAGGGCAGAGAAATGGCCTTGTATTATTTTTCCAATTGGACATTTAATGAAAGAAACATCGGTTTAGACATATATTTCACAGGAGATGGGCATTTAGATGAAATGATTGTGGGTATTCTTGCATTGATTTTATTAGTAAAGATTCATCCAAAGGTGGGTTTCTTCCATGGTACAATTCCCCCCTTTCAATAAAATCTGAAAGGAAGACATCAGAAGTAAATATTTTTCAAGTTTTTTTTTCTTTTAAGGAGCAGCCTGAGTATTATCATCCAACGGGAAGGACTGCTCTTTAGAAATCACTGGAGAATTTCTCCTTCTCCTGGAAAAATGTAAATCAACCATTCACCAGTTTCTTTCCTAAGATCTGGTAGAGAATTTCAAAAATTGTGTCACAAATTTACTCTCCTGGTGACTTCATGGAGACATCCATGTAATTTTCTTTGGCATCAGTATGGAAATATTAGCCACTGCTTTATTCCAGTGTGTGTGTGGGGGGGGGGGAGGGGCATATTTGACTTCCAAGTCTAACTTCCAGCCTTGGTATTTCCCAGAGTTCTCCCATCCAAATATTAACCAGGCCTGATCCTGCTTAGCTTTTTGAAAAGGTTGGTTAGGTACAGACATCTACTTCAGCTAGGGATCCTTATTTGAAGGTGAATTTCATTGAACCTAGTGAGACTTACTATTGAGAAAACCATTGGCTTATGCTGAAGCAACCTTCTGATGGTTGACTGTCAAACACACTAGATTCTTCATGCACGCCATCTCTTCTCTGCAATTATTAGAAAATAAATGAAAGAGTTTCATTTTTTATAGTTGATGTTATAATACTGAGTCAGAGGTTACTGAGGAAGAGCTTAATCATTTTAAAACATACACAACCAAGCTGTTTATTTAGCTGTTTATCTTTATCTCTTCAGGAAATAATAGACATTATTAAAAGCAGGAAAACAGGAACAGTTCCCAGTCCCAATTCAGTGCGTATAAGACATATATTGATTTTTTTTTTTGGTTTTTAATATTGTTGGACATTTAGAATAATTGTTTTTTTTAAAGAAATAAAGTTTTTCCAACTTTTTAAAATCAGAGATATATATCTGATTTTGAAAGATGATAAAGACTTTGCTGATCAACCCAAAGTTTTTGTTAACTGTTAATGCCATAATTTAACAGTGAGCCTAGTACATAAAAGTACAGATGATATCATCTTCAATTATCCACCATGAGCAATCTGGTTTTATAAAAGGGAGGCAGATCTTGGATAATGCTACATTATTATTTGATACTTTAAGAATACATTCCGAAAATCTAGAATTGACAGTGGTGGTTCATTAAATGCAGAAAAGGCCTTTGATACACAGTTCAGATTTCTGGAGGATGTTTCCTTCATGCTTTAATCAACTGGATTATTTTATATCAACTGGATTATAATATTGCATTCTTATTCCTCAGCCAGGATTTATTTTTAGAAATATAATTATTTCTTTGCCTATCTGGAGGGTGCAAGGAACTCATCAAGGGCATCCTTAATCATTTCTTATATTTAATTTCAACCACTGACCTGCCTTATTAAGCAAATAAAGGGCATTCAGGGCATAAAAGCAGCTAAAATTGAATACAAAGTAGCATTATATGCTGATGATATGTTATGTCATATTAGCAGTTATGAATGCTCTAGTGACAAAATGTACTCGTGTAGTATAATAGTTTGGTTAACTATCAGGTTCAATTAATAGGAGTCAGCTTCATATCCCTTGGCTTTAATGTAGCTATGAAAATTTGTAAAAAAAAGGGGGGGAGATTACTTACTGATATGATTTTAAGGATCTTGGAATAAGCATAATAATTATTCCCCAAAAAACTTTCTTCATTTGTAGATATAAATATATCAAAATGCGCATGTCAGATTAACAATAATACAAATAGGTGACTAAAAATCTCAGTGAGTTTCAGGGTAAAAGAAAAAGATTGTAAAAACTAATATCACTTCAAGATCAATGTATGTATTTAGAGGGGTTCTTGTTCAATACCTTTAAGGTATTTCAAGCAAATTCACATTATTAAGAAATGTTCCACTGGAAGGACAAACTTGTAGATTTTCTGTATTTAAATTATGATCACTAATTCTAAATTCATAATTTAAACTGTGATTACTATTGATTTTCAGCTTTATCACTGGGAATATATGTTGATTTTTACTTCTTCATAGAACTTAAGTGAACAAGCATAAAAACCACTTGGGGTCCAAGTAGAAATTTATTATTTAATTCCTCTGATATCACGGCATAAGTTTGGCTCCATTGTTAGCCATAATCCTACTATATTGAAAGACTGCAAGGCATATTTGGGATGGAAGTATATTTTGACCATTATTTACATGAGAAACCTATTGGGACAATCCCAGTTTCCCCCCCTTCCCCAAATCATGGGCTAATAGGTATATTAATACTTCAAATCATAGGATTGATAGTCAAGTTTTAAAACCAGAAGACCTATTGCAAGAAGAATTTGCATTGCCTAAAACTATAGAAATGCACTATATTCAATGAAAACACCTTTCAATTTCAAAATTTGTTCTAGACACATCGGCAGCAGACAATTCAAATCCACAGTATTTTTCTATAGGCAGTTAAAGAGTATTCCTAAATTGGATATCAGCTATTGGCAAGAACTTTGGAATGAAGAACTGGAATATCCCATATTAGCACATATATAGTTCAGGAGTTTAAAGAATATTAAGTATGTTTCTTATGATCTTGAGCTGAGATTAATTCAACAAAATACCTTCTTTCATCTGGACACTCCAGAGAATATTTTTATATAATTTTTATTGAAAGTTTTAACAATAATAATAATAACGAATAGAAACTAAAATAGAATGAAAAAGAAGAAAGAGAAAGAGAAAGAGAAAAAACAAGAAGCTAAAAGTTCAGAAAGAAAAAAAGTAGAAGAAAAATATAAAGAAAAAAATATAAAGAAAGATATAGAAAGTGGCTTCCGATCTTCACAGCAGTTAGGACTACAAATTATATTTTAAGCTCTATTTCTAAATTTACATCATGACTCTCTATAACCTATCTTGTCTAATCCTCAAAACCATAAATCATAAGTTCATTTTTTTCCTGTTTCATGCAAAAAGTCCATAAGGGGTTTCCAGTCACCAGTAAATGTAGATGTTGTCTTTTTCCTAATCAAACAAGTCAATTTACCCATTCAGCGAGTTCTGTCATCTTCACCAACCATTCCTCCATTCTAGGTATACTCAGAGAATATTTTAACAAGCCTGGCTGGCTTAGTATGAAATGCTGAGGGGACACTTGTACTAATATTGCCCTATTTTGGTTTGGTCTCTAAGTTTGTTAACATGGTTTTGAGAAGAGTAATATGATTTGCAGATATGAATGTGATTTTGAATTATATCCCCAAACTCTGGAAGATATCGTTATTTGAAGAATTATGGATTTAGCAACCACAGGTATAGCAAAAAAAAATTCTTCTTTTGTGTTAGATGGATATTGCTACCCTGGTTTAATCCTGGTTTAATTATACAGATGTGCTTTCTGCTTATGAATTGGCTCTTTATTGATGGAAGACCAAGTGTGATAAATATTGTTCTATATGGTCAAGTTTTAATGCTATGCCCAAAATCTGAGCTTCCCTCCATATGGGTACATACTTGCTCTTTTTCCTTTTCTTCTTTCTCGGTTTGTTTGCTTTTTGCTTTTACTCTTTTATGTATTGTTTTGCTCTTTTTATTCTATATGCTAAACCAGTAAAATAAATGTTAAACAAGAGAGAGAAAGAAAGAAAAGAGAAGGAGGATAGGGAAACCGGGCTTCTTAAAAAACCCTGACTGATCTTAGAGTTCACCACAAGCCCTGAATTTTCCTGAGCAGCTGGGAAATTTGTCTCCTACAATCACTTGGCATGATCCTAAGCAGTGTTAACATCTATGGTGATAATTCAGTATGATTTGGCTCTAATTGGACGGAGGAAATCTCCTGTATGGATCCCCAAGAGTGTCAGATGAAGGAGGAGTGTTGATTGGAGGAGAACGAACAAGGAAAAAAAGCAGATGTTCATCAGCCTTTTCTCACAGAAGAATCCGCTCATTACGATAAAATGCTCGTGGTTTGCCAAAATACTTGGTTGTTTGAGAACAGGTTTTCTCAGCTGCCCGTCACTTAGATCTATAATAATCCGATGGACTTTCTGTGCATTACACACAGAATCTCTGGCATTGCGCTCATTAAGTTTTAAGAGAGCCAGTTGTTTCAAAAGGGGATGGTGGAAATTGCAGTTGGTTCTGCATAGAGAAATGCGCATTAATCTTTTTAATGACAACGCAACTAATGGCTGGCAAAACATTACTTTTGAATTAACTTTTTTTTCCCTGCAGACTTTTTTTCCCCCCACAAGAAACAGAGCCAAGGCCACCAAAGATTCCAGGAAAGGCTGCCTCAAGAGAAGGAGGCAGGATTTCCTATGATTTGATGTTGCTGTTAATTAGGAAGCACATTAGAAGCACATGCTCGCATGTGTGAGGATGTTAAGTTGTAGCCAAATCAATGTTTTCTATTAGAGCTTACATTCCTTGCTTTGCCAGAGCCCATTCTGTTCTGTTCATGTTTTACAATATTTCCTCGGCCTTCTTGGAGGCCTTTCTGCACCCCCCTCCCTGGTTTTTCTGGCTTGTTCTGCAAAGCTACTACAATGAACATATGTGCTTGGATCCCAAACAGATCATCTTCCTTCTTGGGAGGGACTGCAAAATGCAGCAATAAATACAAATGCAAGACAGGGTGGGAGAGGGAGGGGAGTCAACAAACATTACCAAAGGGGTGGATCGTAATGTTTTTCCAAGCTTCATCATGAAATTAGTGTGAGTGGACTAGGCCCAGATGAACGCTCTGCTTATTTAAGAAGAATGGCTAGATTCACCCATCGTTCTAAGCTATGGTTCGTTTTAACCTTGGTTTGTTGAAAGCCGCTGTGGTTCAGTTCACATGGAATTCTGAGCAACAAATCATAGTTTAGAAGTTACAGTGGTGGAATTCATCTATCATCGGGGAAAAAAAAACAGGTCTTAGTGCAAAGTCGGAGTTCAACCTGTACATTGGGAAATATTTTAGGGTGGTGAGATAAGCTAGGTTTAACTCAGACTGCAGAGGAAGGTTTCCCAAGTATCAAGTGAGCAAGTCAAGAATGACAGAAATGCGAACCAGAGATAAACCATGGAGAAAATTCATCAGCAACAGGTAAGTAGAAACATGGCTAGTTTGAGCCAGTAAATAACAATCAAGAAAGTAGAATTCAAGGACTCTCAGCTAATCAAGACATTCATCAAAAAGACCCAACAGAACTTCACATAGGTTGGAAGAAGGGTATGGGACCCCTGTGGAGCCCATCTGTATTACATGGAACCAACTATTCATCATGATGCCAAAATTCAGCACCATGTTATCTTCCAATTTGTATTATGTGTGTATATGTTGACTGGGTGTCCCACCAAGATACATGCAAGTATGCAGAATGAAATATATACAAGAACAGCCCTATAGGTTTTCAGCTGGTAGAGGATTTAACCCTAAAAATTTTAAGGTTCTATATGGAATACTTTGATTTTCCAATGTAAAAACATCTTATTCACTCGTCAAGTGACAATAATAAAGTAAACTTTACTTATACATACGATACAATGCAGCATAGTACGATACGCTGTATTTCATATAACACTAATGGAATGGAATGGAATGGAATGGAATGGAATGGAATGGAATAAAAGCTGGATGGCCATGGAAGGAGGAGCTAGAAAGAATAGTGAGAACAGGAAAAGAGAAATTTGCTGAGCCAAGAGAGAGGAAAGGAATTTAGGGAAGAGCAGGAAGTAGAAACAAGATCTGTTAACTGCTGCATACTCACAAATGGTTTGTTGGATAGACAAAGCAGGGGATGTTGATATCATGACAGGAAGGACGGGACAGGAAGTAATGTTGATGTTATAATAATCATAATAAAATCCATGGAGCAGGGTGGGGGGAGGAGACCTAGGTCCTAGATGAGTTCTTGCAAAGATTAAGGTTTAAGTTCATGCTGTCCAGTTGCTCCTAATGCTCCTCACTGTGTCCACTAACACTTCCCATACTTTATGCTCCACCTCGCTCAGTCCCGGTTTTGTTGTGCATGGTTCACCCATAGCTCAGTGAAGAATAAAGATTCAGTGCCTCAGTGCTTCAATTGCAATGCAACAGATGTTGAGGAACACATGGCAGAGGGTCCCAAAGCTACACACCTATTTGTTACAGCAGCAAAAGGCAACTCCAGTTGGGCCATGGATCTCCTTTGGGTAGCATCCCATTCAAAAGTGATAGGTGGGGCCAGAGCTGTCCTCTGGGCTGAGATCTCAAAAATGTCAAGCAGTCACAACCATCTGATCAAAGATCCACCCAATCTGGATGTGGTTCATGGATTCAACTCGTGCACAGTTGTGGCCAATCTTGATTTTTTGTCAACCCCTCCCCCTGCAGATGCCCCTGGTGGGGGCAAGATGAATTTTTAGCTAGTCAAAACATTTGCATACTACTTCTCATTAAAAATATCAAAGCAATTTGCAATAAAATGTCATTTGATGTAGCTTCATTTAAATCTACATGGGGCTCTACGTGGGGCTACTCTTGAAGAGTATCCGGAGGCTACAGCTGGTACAGAATGCAGCAGCGTGGACAGTTCTTAATGCCCCTAGGAGGGCACATATAACACCACTGTTGCGCGAGCTGCATTGGTTACCAGTTTGCTTCCGGGTCCAATTCAAGGTGTTGGTTATCACCTTTAAAGCCCTTCATGGCATGGGACCAGGTTATCTGAGGAACCGCCTCGCCCTGGTCATTTCAGCCCGTCCCACTCGGTCCAGCAGAAGGGGCAGGTTGCAGACCCCACCGGTCAGGGAATTTCGATTGGTGGGGTCTAGGCAGAGAGCCTTTTCTGCTGTAGCGCCCGCCCTATGGAACATCCTGCCTCCTGAGGTCCGGTGTGCCCCCTCCCTCATGGCCTTCAGGAAAGGTATTAAATCCTGGCTTTGCCAGAAGGCCTGGGGGCCAGAGGGGGGCTCGCACCTGTGGAGATAGCTGGTGGGATGATGGGTTGCCCCCCACCAGCATCTTACAGATTTTTTAGGGGCAAATTATAGGAGGTTTTTACGCCATTTTTATATACGTTTTTAACTATTTATAGATTATGTCTATGTCTGGAGAGTCCTTTGTTTTTTATTATTATTGTGAGCCGCCCAGAGTCACCCATTGGGAGAGATGGGCGGTGTACAAATTTGAAAAATAAATAAATAAAATAAATAAAATCACAGAGTGAAATATAATCAATATAAATAGTATATTTAATAATTTCCCCATTTTGCTGCATAATGTTACAGTTTAGGAGGCAATGCTTGGAGAAGATCTGGAATCTGCATCCAAGAATTTTCTGTATGCAGCCCTAGATCCTGAGATTTGTTTTATGACATGAGGTGTAGGGGATAATGGGTCTTGTTATCTTGTTGATAACATATCTTTCCCTCCTAAGTTGCTTTAACTGCATTTTAGAATAAGCTGTTTCAAATTCTGCAGATAAGAGTCCGGGAGCAGGATCTGAATTGGGCAAATTTGAATCATGAGTGGAGAAAAGCAATCTGATTCAAAAATTGTTGAACTGATTTAGATTTGGACATTTGATCTGGATTTCTGAATCTGGATGGAAAAGGTTATTCCTGTGCACACCTAGATGGATCTATGATGCAGTCCTAGCAGCTTACTAAGTCAGGCATGAAGAATCCATGTCCCTCAATATTTGTGGTCCCCACAGTTCTCTGGCATTCTGCTACTGAAATTTAGTAGTAAAATGGTAGCTTTGATCAGAACAATTTGAAATTTGAAAGACATTCTCATGCATCATGGAACAATACAGATGCTGAGTGTAATGTGTAGCAATGGCTGATGTATGGGCCAAAAATAATTATCCATTTTTCTTCACCTGTGAACAAGTCTGGAACCTCAGTCCACACAATCCACAATACATTAGATCCATTTTCAGACTCTCAAACTTTTAATGGAAGTCCCAACATCTACAGCAAATACTTCCTGTTAGCTCCATGGCTTCCTTCCACCACAAAGAACTTTAAAATATGCCTACGGCTAGAATCTGCTTGCAAATATTTCCTGTTGTTTATGTATGTTTGTATGGTCGCCCAGAGTTCCCCCACTGGGGGGAGATGGGTGGGGGAGAAATTTGATAAATAAAAAATGTATTTGAAATTTGATAAATAAAAAATGTATTTGAAATTTGATAAATAAATAAATAAATAAATAAATAAATAAATTTGTTTATTTCCACCACTGACAAGCAGATGAGTTTCTGAAATACCCTCAGCTCTTACTCTTCCTGGTTAACATCCAGTTAGTTAATAATTAATTGGGCTCCTGTTTCTTTTTCTTCCCAACTATTTATTTATGAAACTTATAGATAGTCTGGTTTTAGGAGGTGATTTTCCTTGTGACAGATTAAGGATCTATTTGCAGCTTCCTAGGAAGACATGTCACTGAAGGAAATTTTAGCTCTGGAAGAATGTAATGTATACACTATAATGGCTTTTGGAGAACTCATCAGAACATGCATTTCTTAAATAATATACACACCAGAATTCATGCTAAACTAAGACAGTTTTTTTTTCTTCTTTCCCTACAAACGTCATATGTAGGCCTAAAGTAGACATGATACAGTCACATATGCCTCTTTTAAAAATCAAGTTACTCCCCAAAATAAAGATTGGAAGATTGTATGTTTGAAGGCAAGTGGAAGGGGTATTTAACCCTTTCCTGTAGTTTTTTGCCTAAAACAAACAGATTTGCTTTGCTTCCCCTCCTGAAAGATAAAATACAGTTATCCAGACCTTTTCTCCCCCAGGCAAAAAAAAAAAAAAAGTGAGCAGGTATAAGTGTGAGTGGTTATAGGGGAAACTATTGTTAAGCATTTCTTCCTTTGTCCATTACTCCCCTATACAAGGTTGTGCAACCATTTCCAGGTCAAGTTAGTAGGCTAATAGCAGTGAATCTCTTCTCTTTCACTGCACAGTCTTCTTCTGTAACCTCCCTGGATTCTTACCTTACCTTTCCATTAAATCCCAAGGAAAAACATCAAGATGGAATTCCTCCCACCTGTCTTTTTCAGACTAGGTGGGATAGAGAGCCAAGGAAACTGCCAAGTGATGAAAAGATGTGTCCAGAAAACAATTAAGCCATCAATAGCCCCCTTCTCCATCTCATACAGTATATGAAAGTAAGCTCAAAAGAAATGTGAAAGAAATTCTCAAGTAACCTAAGAATAAGAGTAAATGTTATTTACAGAAGAGGAAATATTTTGAAAGCATATTCCAGCTTGGCATTTTTATATGACTGTGTAAATGGAAGAAATTCCACCTTTGGGCCTTGTTCAAATCAGGCAGCCAGGGAGAAGGGTTGGCGAAGTACATCACAGGGATGGCAAGAGCAATAGCAGCAATGCTTTCTGCAATCTCATGATAGTTAGAGACACTCAGAAAGAAATGCAAAAGAAATTCTCAAGCATCCTGGGAATGAGGAAGAAAGCCAGAAGTTTTTGAGAGGGTTGGGAATGGATAATATATTCTGGCACAGTAGGGATTGTTCCAGCTTTTCAAAAGGAATGATGTGCCCTGAGTCTTTGGTGGATATAAGGTTGGATCCAAGCCAGGGCCTTTGTAAATGAGACAAATGAATGACTGATAAAAGTCTCTCTACCTGCTGCTACAGCACCCTGTGGATTCCTTTGTACAGATCCCCTCTACTGTAACGTGTAAACCACTTGTATAAAAATGAGCTTGTGCTCAAATTGCTTGACTTACATGTGCCTGCTACATGCATATTTTAAGCCAACCAGATTAGATTGTGTTTTCCAGCAGTGACAGCCCTGAAACATGTGTTCCATGGGCTGTGTACATTCTGTTTGACGTGTTCCACATTTTGTTGCAAGACAGACTTTGATAGGACTTATCTGCGGCAGAGGAATTTATGACCATTTTACTGTCTACGGCGTATTTGCATTTCAAAACTGTGTTGAAGAATGGCTGTGCTCACCTGTTGAGTCTTGCCTAAAGTTGGAGCTTAAACTCTCCTGGGGATGAAGCAGCCTCTTGGGTTATGGGTTCACTGGAGAGAGAACTGGACAGTGGTGAAAGGTGCTATGCTCAACCTGTTTGCACAGAGATAAGAAATCAGGGGCTGACACCTCTTGTGAGTGACATGATTACTGGTTCAATATGATCCTGTCCACCTTTTGAAATCAGCAGGGAGCACTCTATAGCCAGACAAGGACTTCTCTGCTGTGATACCCACATCGCCAGCGTCCTTGAGGTAGGACATGTTCCCCTCATATTGCTTCTCTTAGTCTTCCTCTGGCATCATTAGCACTGTATGTTAATAGATAATAGATTTATAGCTGAGTTTTCAGAATTTAAAAAGAAATTACAGCAAGTGTATGAGCTTTTATTTCTTTATTTGTTCTGTTCAGTGTTCAATTATATTTCAGGCACATTATGTGAAGACCTAGTTCCTTGGAGAAGGCTCTAATGAAGGGAAAGGTGGAAAGGAGAAGAAGTAGAAGATGACCAACAGCATGATGGATGGACAGTGAAGGTGCATCATTAGAAGACTTGAAGAACTAGCTGGGAGACAGATGATCCTGGATAGGATCCATGCTTGTGATTGCTAAAAGTTGACAGTGATTTGATCTGGCACATAATCAATCAAATCTGTTCAATGAGCATCCCTGTTTTGCATCGCTGGGCTGCTCGACCTAGCTAAAACATCCAAAATGCCTACCAAACATTTTGTAAGATGGACCCTACAAATATATTTTTTTCAAGTACTGTTTATTGTACATGGGTCTGTTGAATCAGGCTCCTGCTAAGTCTCCTGAGGAGTCTCTACACCCTCCTCCCACAACCCTCTTGCATGCTTTCTTGTGGGCAAAGCTGAGTAGATGTGCTACCACCAGTTAGAGACATCTTCTCTGGCAGAGGTTTACCTGGGAGGAAGAAAGCAGCAACTATTCTTCAGTAGAGTGGGAAGATATGCACAAATGGCTAGATCCCTTTTTAAGAATGAGCACCACTGAAAGATTTCTAACTTTTAATTATCTATAGCAATGTCACTGCTATAGATTTATTGGGAATTTGAGAAGAAGGAGGAGAAAGAGGAAGAGGGGGAGGGGGAGGAGGAGAAGGAGAAGAAATAGTAAAACACTTGCTGCCAAGAAGATGACATGGGATGTGTCCCTTAAATCACCAGGAGTTTGGACCAATTTACTTACTCACAGATCTAATTGACTGCCTGATTTTTCATGGTGACAGATTGAATAGATAGACCTATTGTTTTTGACCAAATGAGGAGTTCCAGAATCAACCTCACATGAGATTCAAGGCTGCTAAAACACAAAGGATGCCAAAAGCAAATTCTGCTATTTAAGACACTGAACAAGTCAGGCAGAGATCTGGCTTTTTATATTGTTTTTTTGTGTGGCAAGTTTTCAGTGTGATTTTAAATACAAG
Source organism: Python bivittatus (assembly GCF_059951505.1). Lineage (NCBI taxonomy): Eukaryota > Metazoa > Chordata > Lepidosauria > Squamata > Pythonidae > Python > Python bivittatus. Next base: position 1,594,994 of record NW_028277053.1, on the reverse strand, counting down.
TGTTACATCCTTCATCTATATCCCAACAACATAATCGCCACTCTGCATTCCAGTGCTCATTCCTCTTGTATATTCACTCTTATGTGCCATTCCACTTTTGATGAAGATGGGTAGTCTAAACCTTAAACTGTCATAGGCACTTATGAAAAATATAACTTTGTGTACAATACTGTGATGAGGGCTTGACTGGATTATCCCCATTCTTTGATAAGTGCAGGTCAAGAGTCAAAGAACTGCTGGCTTTTCTTTTTCTTTAGATCTCAGCCAAAAAGCTTTCCATATTTTAATAAGCAAATTCACCAGATAATTACAGAGTGACAGCATATATTACTCTATAACAAGCATCCTTGTTATAGAGTTGGCATTCTTGGGGATGTTTGTGGGGTGTGTGTGTTTATGAATCCATGCAAAGAGATGGATTCATAAACATAAGTTCAACTTACCAGTGGAAAAAAAAAGACTGGAAAAATTCCTTCTTCTTCCCTATGGCCACACAAAAGAAGTTACATGCATACACATGCACGATCACATGCACACACACACACACACACACACACATACTGGGGGGGGGGGCTAATAGCAAAACCTGACATTTTATGTTGAGAAAAACACAGAGCTAATTGCTAAAGATTTCTGGTGAGAAAACATGCTTAATTAAGAATGGGTGGCTGCTGGTTACTAGCTATTACACACAGTTGAAAGGAACTTCAACAAAATCTTAGGAAATTCCTGACAAATCAGCTATTTGACTATGGAACAGACTACTCAGGACACTGAGTAGTATCACTCAAAGGTTGTCAGGTAGAAGTTGGACGGGCATGTCTTGGGAATAAGGGCTGTCCTATACCCATAGCAGTTTTGTTAGATCCTGATTCAGACTCAGATATTCTCAGTAATGAAGGAAGTTCAGTATGTTTATGTCTGCTAAGGGATATAAATGATGGAATCCCATCTGTAAACTTTAAGCACTCGCAGTGATTTTTACGGACGTTGTGCATTCTGCAGATAATATTCTGCATAGATGTACAAGCCATTGTGACACCGATCTGAGCATATGCAGAAGTAAGTGCCATTGCATTCGCTAAGGTCTACATGCTAATAAGTATAATAAGGATGACGCATACATGCCTGCATGTTTCTGAAAGGAAGAGTGGGATGTTAGTTCCTCTTCTGACTCCTTTCAGTTCCAAAAAAAAAAAAAAACCCCAGCAAAAACAACCTTATTTACGAAAGCTATTAAAGTAATCTAAACCTCACATTAAGCTTTGCTGGCACAGCAGTTGGTTCAATCACAAGCACATATTGCTGTCACTTAGATACAAGATAATTTACTATTTTAAAGATGGTACAATAGAGTGAACTCGATTTTTGTGGCGTGCATTTTCCTCCTGTTCCTTTTTAGTTCTTTGCACTGCTCAGGGAGTCTTCTGTGCTATGAATCCAAGAATATTCCCCCAATCCTTTTGTAAGGGGAAGAGATTAGGTGAGAATTTTGTAGCACCCTAATTGAGAAGTTGCATTCCGAATCAGGAAGACCTGGGCTTGACCATGATCCCATTATTGCAGCCAACCATTTTCATGTGTCGTTGGAATCTCCCTCCTCCTCCTCTATCCACAGTAAGATCTGGATGACCTTGCAAGATTGTTTTAAAGCCTATACCAAGAGAACACATTGGAAGCACAATGTAGATGCTGTATATCACTGTAATTGCATGTGAAACTTACACAAGCAGGTTCAAAATCTTGCGATGTATTAGCCCATTATGATAAAATATGTTTTAAAGAAAAAAAGTCATTGCTTTTTTTTGTTTTTAATTCTCACAGATGGGGCCAAATTGGAGGGCATATAAGAGAATTCAATGCACGTACTAATTATAGAAAAAAGAAGCTCAGAGGAAGGTTGAATACCCCAAGAGCTGTGGGCGACTAGAAGCTGTGAGCAAGGTTTAACTCGGGGGAAAAAAACCCACATTATTTTGTTCTACTTGTGAGCTCCCCTGGCCTTTGCATGGTAAGCTGAGGGCTATATTCTAAAAAATGGGTGGGGAGAAGACCTAATGTGGGCTCAACTTAGAAGGGGGGATTTTTAAGGGACAAATGGGCATCTTCCATCTCTGTAAGACTTTGTAACCATAGTGCCACTTACAAATCTTCCTGAAACATAATAAGGACAATTTTTGATTCCACCCATCCTGGAGGTTTTGGGGACTTCACAAAAAGTGTAGATAGATGGAGTCAAAAGGTGAGGCACGCAGCTCATTTTGCGTACCTGGTCTAGGGTTACCTTCTTTAGATGGTCCAAATAAAAATTATCCAAAGAGCTCTTTCCATTTCAAGGGAAACTTCAAGGAGGAGTTTTGGAGAAGCAATTTCTGTTGGAGGTTGTCACTGGAAGAGGACAACATCCAAGTCTTTTGGCTAACTCAGGGAAAGAAAGAAATTCTACTTTCCTACATCAATCTGCCCTCTCCAGGGCTTTGAGGCTTCACATTTCACATCACTTATACTTAGCATTATATCCAATTTGGTTGTTGGTGAAACAAGCATGTTGTGTGTTCACAAACAGCATGCTGGATTTACAGTTGGATGAACCAGAATCGAAACCCTGCTTTTTTCCAATCAGACAATATTAAGAGGCTAGTATACAGTCCAATTACAGAGGCTTTAGATTTGGGGAGTTGACTATGGAGAAAAATCTATAACCTCATTCAGTTATACACCACACACACATTTCTAGCATCTCTAGAAGAACCGATAACATATTCTGTGTTTTAAATGGATTTTTGTCTCTCCCTCCCCCCACCTCTGTCTCTGTCTCTTTCTCTCTATATAGATACTGCATCTATATTCAGAAGTAACCTAGAAATATTCAGATGACCACACTGTTGGTCTTCAGCTGAGCACCATGCTCCAACAGGAGTGTGAACACCAATGCTAGAGTCTTTTGACCCAACCATTCCCCCTTACTTGTCCATCCTCCCTCTCCAAGTAAGTAAGGAACTTAGCTCAATGACTGAACATATGCATTGCAAACAAGACATCTCCATCTCAGCTTTTCATCTAAGGCTATTTAATATCCTGCAGAACCATGTCCAAAGTGGTCAAGATTGAGCTGGAGTAACCAACACTTCTCAATTCATCATTAAATAACTTTCTTTTCATGATAAAAAGATGCAACAGCAGCCTCTGAGTAGCTTATCTTCTTGCCCAGAGAGATGGAGCAGACTGAGTGGGAGAAGAAAGCAAGAAATTAGAAAAGGACTGAGTGGAAGAGGAAGTGATTTTGCTCAGGAGTGGAACCTACTAATATTACTTTACCCAAATCTTTCCTCCTTGCTCCTTCCCTGAAAGTCCTAGAAACAGCAATAAATGAGTCAGTTGCCAGACATGCAAATAGACATGCAAATGAGATGGAAAGATGGAAGTAATGAAGACGAGTGGTTCAAAAATATTGCTGCTACTACAGGAAACTTTCTTCCAGAATCCTGCTCTCTCCAGTATAAGATGAGCTTTCTAACAATTACTTCAAAAAAAAGAAAAAAGAAAAAAGAAAAGAAAAGAAAAGAAAAGAAAAGAAAAAAGAAAAGAAAAGAAAAAAGAAAAGAAAAGAAAAGAAAAGAAAAGAAAAAAGAAAAGAAAAGAAAAGAAAAGAAAAGAAAAAAGAAAAGAAAAGAAAAGAAAAAAGAAAAGAAAAGAAAAGAAAAGAAAAAAGAAAAGAAAAGAAAAGAAAAGAAAAGAAAAGAAAAGAAAAGAAAAGAAAAGAAAAGAAAAGAAAAGAAAAACTGCTCGAGATTCTTAAAAATAACAGAACAAAATTCCACAAGAATACATGACCTTCAATACAATTCATTCAGAAATTAGAAGAGATAAAACCCCTCTGTGCAGACAGAACACATTACATGTGAGTCTTGGTTCTGCTGGAGTGGGAACATCATTGTGTTCCATGGGCTGGCACCACCATTGCTGCATTGCAGCAATTATTTGAGCAGGTAGGGAGAAGGTGCGAAGTGTAGCAATAAGCGAGTGAAAGCAGAGCTGCCAAGTTCTCGTGGACTTAGTGTGGCATCAACCTCTGAACGGCCTGGAAGGAGGTACAGTGCAAAATGCAGGGTGAGGCCACACCCAAAGATGCAAGAGATGGGCCAGGGGTGAAAATGGAAGGAAATGAACTCAGTCTGAATGTCTTCCCTTTGAATCAAATTCATTATGCAATTATAAGATTTTAAACTTGTCAGAGATGTTTAGCAATTCCTCTAGTCTCACTTTTCAATTAATGCCCCAGTTTAAATAAGTTGGGAAGCAGGTAAACCATAGAAACAAAATATATCCTCATGATATTTTTTTTCCAGTGTATGCAGGGAAACATGGATTTGATATGAGGAAGGGGCAAAAGTAAGAGAGGCAAAAATATGCAGATTTGTTAGCAAAGGATCTGAGGAGATGCAAGAACATGAAAGGAGGATGCTAGTTGAATCCAGGTGTAAAGTCAGTGGTTTCCCTTCCTCCCATTTTGGCAAAAGTCCAAGAAGGTCTGTTCTAACTAGGCCATTGGTATGAAGACAAAGTGATGGGAAGAGCATCACTCATTTAATTTCTTTATGCCAAATTGCAGTGAAGGGCACCAGAGCAGGGCTCTGGATGAAATAGTAGTGACGGAATATTGAAATCAAATGTTCTCTCGTACAATTGGACATCTTTTTATATGATGGGGCAGCAAACCAATTTGTAACTTGCATAAGACTGTACTGGGTGATCTGAGACAGCTGCAAAATACCTGTAGCTCCTGGAAAAGTCATATTTCAACAATTAAATGCACGAGCTTTCTGGGTTTCAATGTTAGATCCCCAATCTGCTGACAATTACAAGAGCTAGCCCTGTCCTGCTTAATGTATTTCAGTCAAACCATAGAGCCTTGTCTTCTAAATTGAAGCTCAGCTTATTCTCTCTCTTGCTCAAGGACAGCAGTCGCCTTTCAGATGCTTTTAAATAGTGCAGTCTTTTGGATTACAGACAGCATGTCAAGGCAGACTTATTAAATGGCAGTTTGTTATAAATTTGAAAATCGGCATGTAGGCTTCATGGAGATATATCATATTCTCTTGACTGAGGAAACAGAATGAAGATATGGAAAAGGGGGTAATGGTAACAGTAGCAGAATGTAAAAAGGAAAGAAAGAAAGAAAGAAAGAAAGAAAGAAAGAAAGAAAGAAAGAAAGAGAGAGAGAGAGAGAGAGAGAGAGAAAGAAAGAAAGAAAGAAAGAAAGAAAGAAAGAAAGAAAGAAAGAAAGAAAGAAAGAAAGAAAGAAAGAAAGAAAGAAAGAAAGAAAGAAATCTACGAATATTTCCAATCCCCCAACTCCAATTCCTATTAACATATCTCATGGTTGTAAAAGCTGGCATGATTTCTACCACAATATATAGTGAGGAGAAGTTGATTTTCTTGGGCTTAGTGACTCTGCATCCAAACAGTTCATCCATGGCACAAAGCCATAATGTGGTTGGTTTGCCTTTGGCTGAGCATAGTGTATGAATACAGCCAATTGTGGTTTGTAAACCAAGATTGATGGCAGGGCTGCAAAAAGTATGGCCCACCAGTTTCTCTTGTGACAGCCAAATGAGTCAGTCAGTCCTTCCTTCCTTCCTTCCTTCCTTCCTTCCTTCCTTCCTTCCTTCCTTCCTTCCTTCCTTCCTTCCTTCCTGCCTGCCTGCCTGCCTGCCTGCCTGCCTGCCTGCCTGCCTGCCTGCCTGCCTGCCTGCTTGCTTTCTCTTTTTAAGCTTGGGTACAGTTTACTACCAAAATGGATGGCAGATGTTTAAGGCACATATTCTATGCCTGAAAACTCTGGAAGCCCATTCTAAAACAGGCTCTGGTTTTACCTATCTTGGAAGTGTGGTCCTTGACATGCACAGAAAATCTGGTAGGGCCTCTACTCAACACAGCTGCACAGCTGGGTTCATTGTCTGGCACATTGTGTGAACTCAATTAGACTTTATTCCTAGTGACAATATGGACATGTCCATGCAGCTTTTTGGTGGCAGTATTGAAATGAGTTGCTATTGCTTACTTCCAGGATGTTTTTCAACTTCCCAGTCTAGCCTTCCATCTCCTGAAGTTCTTCCGTCCAAGTACTTATCAGGTCTGATCTTCCTTAGTTTTTCTTTTGATATCAAAGTCGACTTAGGTGTCACCACTTACTGTGATGAGTTTATTCAATAGGCCAAGGTTAAATAAATCATGGTTTTGCACACTGGATAAACATGGCCACTATATGACTGGGGACTTCGGATCTGTAGTTAGGGCATCGTGATCTACAAGAGGGCACCTTGGTTCAAAGACCTATAAAACTGAGAACACACACAGTACAGTATAGGGGTGTTTGTTGGTGAATCCCTACAGCCACTTCTATGGGATTGAATACATTAATATTAAGGATGGATACATTAATTTTCTTATTTTCAGTTTTCATTTTGATTTCTTATCTTCAGTTTTAGTTTTGAAAATTCATCAGTTTTGGTTTCGTCCTTGTTTTGCAATGTATCCTTTCAGATCATCTCATTTGCCTATCATTTTCTTTAAGTGCATTAGAAGGTATATATATTTTTGGGCAAATTTCCCCAAACATGAATTTTTGGTTATAATTTTACAGCAAGTTTTTTTCAAGCAATGTTCTTAATGGAACGTATTTCCCGGGCAGAAGATTCACAACAATCAAATCTTTATTCTACAGTCACCGACCAGTTCAGTATAAGAACATAACAAAGCAAATGAAACATTAGCACATAAACATACTGATAAGAGATAAAGCCAGGACCTGAATAATTCATCACTAACCTGATTCCTGAAGTGTCATTTGGCAGATCCGCATCACAAAATTCAGCCATGCTGAGTGGAACAGCTGTATCTGTCAATAAAAAGGAAGTGTAAAATCTATCAAATTACCTGATTTATTAGTAAAAGAAAATCAGACTGTTATGAATGGTAGGAGTATCTTAATAGAATGAACAATCAGTTCTGGATCTCACCCTCTCCTGAGCTGCAAGGCCAGATCCAGTGTCCTACAAGGATATTTTGAAATTTACCCTCTAGGACGGCTGCTGATGGTGCATTCAGGCAAACCAGCCTAAAGGCACATAGTCCTCCCATGCTGTCAGTAAAAACAAAATTGAAAAAGATGGGTAAGAACAAATCTGATGGCTGCCAAAAATAATAATAATAATTTAAAAAATAGACACACAGACAGATGGATCCTGTCCGAAAAAGGAGAACCAAGTAGTCCATTAGGTAGGGCATGAAGTTCGGGCATCCATGGGATTCACAAGATGGCAGATGGAATGTCATGCTGGAAGCCTCACCCCTTTTGAAGGTGTAAAGAAAAATGAAATACAGTATACAATGTCTCTATACATGGTTGAGTTCTAGCTTTGCTGAGGGTACTGATATTCTTCTGGTTAAGGCTTTTTAACATACATATCTATCCCTATCGCTATCTAGCCTTCAAGTCAGCTGTTGACTTCTGGCAAATGCCTGGACAAGTCCCTGCAGTTTTCTTGGCAAAATTTTTTTGGAAGTGGTTTGCCATGGCCTTCTTCCTAGGGCTGAGAGAGAGTGATTGGCCCAAGGTCACCCAGCAGGCTTTGTGCCTCAGGTAGGACTAGAACTCATGGTCTCCCAATTTATAGCCTGGTGCCTTATTTATTTGCTTATTTATTTATTTATTTGATTTGTATAGCCACCCATCTCAAACCAGTGACTCTTAACCACTATACCAAACTGTCTCTCTTTAATAAAGATTATTTATTTTCACAAATACAATATTATTTATTTTCCTGAATTTTCTTGGGAGATCACCTAAGCAGATCTATCCTGCTTCAGTGAGTAAAGCCTGACATGTATGTGTTTGTGTGTGGAGTGTGTATTTGGGTGGAAAAATCAGTGAACATCCTTCCATAATTTAGGAAAGTAGGTACCTTACTTCCATTCACATATTGGTTCTTAAATTCAAGGCTGGGTAAGCTTCACGTTCAAGAGTGAAGGATTACGAGTATTTGCCAATGTATGTGAAGACATGAAGACTGTGATTCTTAAGCCTTCTTGAAGATTGAGATAGGTGCTTGTGATGCTGAGAGAGTTGGGACAGAAGTTTAGATCCAGGCATTATGATGTGGTTAAGTGGCTCATTGAAAAGTTCTGGTGTCCAGAAGTTAGGAAGTTCCCACAAGAATATCTGTGACAGAAACAGCTCCAGGAGAAAAGCCCAAGGGGACTAGTCCCTCAATGAGGCTGATGACATAACTTTATTCTCATGGCTGGTGTGGGTCTTCCGGGCTGTGTGGCCGTGTTCTGAAAGTTTTGTTTCCTAACGTTTCGCCAGCATCTGTGACCGGCATCTTCAGAGAGCAGGAGCACAGACAGGAGCGGTTCTCTCTGTGCCCAGGATGATGTGACCCTTTTGTGGGTATTTATAGAGATCTGAAGGGGGGGGGATTAGAGGTGTGAGGGGGGTTAGGGGGTGTGTGGGTGTGTGTGGGGGGTGTGGGGTTTGGGTTAACGAGTGGCTGCTTGTTTTGGTGTCAAAATATGTGTGTATCTTCCTGGGGATTAGGCAGGGTTTTTTCTTCTTCTATAAATACCCACAAAAGGGTCACACCATCCTGGGCACAGAGAGAACCGCTCCTGTCTGTGCTCCTGCTCTCTGAAGATGCCGGTCACAGATGCTGGGGAAATGTTAGGAAACAAAATTTCCAGAACACGGCCACACAGCCCGGAAGACCCACACCAGCCATCGTATTCTGGCCGTGAAAGCCTTCGATAATACATTTATTCTCATGACTCTTTATGTTTTAGCTAGAAGAGACATCTACCATTAGTTAACTGCTGAAAGTAAGAAAGAGATGATAAATTAATCCAGTTCCTTCTTCTCCTTCTACAGCAGCCTATGGACCCAACCAAAATAGTTTTCCACCAGTGAGGCAGCCTGTTCTGTCCCTGTATGAATCACGGTTCTGCTATGGCTTGCCCTTCCCATCAATTTCTGTTCAGAACAACTCCTTGTGGCCTATTTTGTCCTGGTTGTGACTCCAGATCTGGAGTTAGCCCAAGTTTTGGTTTATTCCAGGGATGGGCTGTACGCTTGAACTGGAAACGACATTTGAGCCTTGAATGGTGAAGTGAGGCCACATTCCGATAAGTAAGAACAGTCGGGAAAAGGCAAAAGGTTGTAGCATAGGTAAAACTAATTTTGATTAAATGTTTCAATGAACCTAAAATGTGTATATTGCCGTTAAGTTATATTATTCCTCATGTGCTTGAAAAATGTCCTATCCTATTGCTTACAGCATGTTGGCGACTTACAAAGGGTCTTCAGAGGTTGACCTCAAACGTTTGAAACCACATGAAGGCTTGGGACATCACACTATGACCCCCAGTTTTACGCATTCTCAGTGTGCAAAGATAGCATTCCTGAACTAAATGGAGGGTCTTCCATTTTTCGTCCACAATATTTTTAATGGCCTCAAGTTGCGCCCGCGAGTTCCACTCTCTTGCTCTTGACCATTGCAACAAAGACCATGAAGTATGCAGCGTGTGACATTCTTGTCTCATTTTAAACAATATATGTAAGCAACACTTTTCAGAGCTAAACCTAAATGCTAAGTAAGAGGAATCTTCCCTCATATTTCCTCATTTTTTTGTGTTCTCGTAATTTCGCATCATGCATCATCTCTAATTAGCTCAACAAAGCGTGGCAAAGCAAATGGGTAATAATTCATCCTGATTTCCGTTTCCCAAACAACAGTCAATTAAAAAATATACCACAGTCTTTATTTTGGATCATCAGTGGAGAAAAAAAAATGAAATTAGCACAGCCAAAGCAACTCTGTAATCTCTAAGCCTGTACAGTGGGAAAAATGCATTGGGGAGGGCTCTCCCTTCGGGTCCAGGGTGGGAAGGGGATGTCACAAATGTCAAGATCAACCCTTGATCCTATAGGTATGGGTGTCATTTTGACTTTTTTGACCCCCTTGCGTATACCCAGGTTCTTATTTTGTAAGAGCTTGATCAGCTGTATCTTCCCACCAAAAAGTAAGGAATGATTGATGACAAATGTGTAGCTGAGAGGTGATGATAAAATGGAGTGAGAACTCATACTTTCTAAAGCAAAATTTGATATGTTACCATCTACAGGGCAGAGACAGTCATATTCTATAGAAAGAATTGGCTTTTATAGAGCAAGAACAATTGAAAATGTTATCCGTGTGTTTTTATATTGTAATTTTTAGAGAGATAGACACTTTAAGTAAATTACTTCAGTTCTGTCAAAATTCCCAGGTCATTCAGACTTGTTTTATTCCTTTGTACTTTTACCAGATAAGGATGAACACATGATAGAATTGTGTGTAAAAACCTGTCAAGTCAGAAAGGAGGGAACAACTACTCAAACCTTGACTCTGTAGTACATGTTAGTAGGGTGTATCTTAGGTTTTATGATAGGAGTGTATTAATTAAGGAGATTTGTATTTGCTAACACTTCATATGGTTGGCCTTTGGCTGTAATAAATTTGAACTTTGCTTTGTGTTTAAAAGTGTTGGCCAGATCACCAACAAAAGTAGACAATAAATGGATGACATAGACCAACTTGATTAAAACAACTTCTCATATGGTTAACAGTCTCCATGCCATAATTCCTCATGGGATTACAGTATTGTTTTGGCTACCAGGCCTTGCTCATTTCCAATCTTTATATGGAACTAGAAGGACTGATGGTCCATGTCAGTCATAAGGCAGCTTCTTATGATCTTTGAGTTAGGCCAGGCCTAGGGCACGTGGTATCCAAAGATTCCTCCTTTGGTGGCTGTCCAAGTCTGTGATCCACTTAATCAAATGAAACTAAATTGGAAGCTGGCACTGACAGTGTTGGAAAATAGAAGTGGGTGGTATGGGGCTGCATCATATGTTAAGAATGGAAAGCCAAACAGTTGACAGCCTCCTTAGAAGGCTAGAAAGGGTGAAGGAAACCTGGTTCTGCCTTCTGAAACATGGTTCTTTTCTGACTGACAATAGCCAGTATGGCAGCAATTTGTCTATAGGCAAGGAACACTGTTAGCAGTCACTTTGGGGGAATATGATCTCAGAATTCCAGTTGTACCCACTAGCCCCAAAAAGTTGTTTCCCTAATCTAGTCAGTAAGGGCTCAGAGTTTCAACCTAGCAGTTAGTCTTGAATTCAGATGCTGGTTTATGCTACCTAGAAATGGCAGCTGCTGTGGAACGGGGTGACATGATAAACTCACAACTTGAACCACTGACAACCCTGGAGAGGACAGAGATGATATGAGGTTAGAATAGTAACATATACATTCCAATTGCTATGGTTTAGTGTGGTATGCAAATACTCTGGGAGGTCACATCCCATAGTTAAAATAATGGGTGTTGTCTACAGAGTCTACTCATTCCTTTCTACAACATAGAAATACCCTAGCACTAGCAGCATTCTAGGTCCAGAATTAAACTAAGCACGCTCAACATAACTTTACACTTGTTGTTAGGCAGATGGAATGTTGGAGTGTCCCTGATCAAGGAACTATTGATCTCTTGATCTATAGTTGGAACTATAGTCCAACTATTAAATATCATATCAAGTATTCAAAGCAAAATGCAATCAGAAATTGTTAGACAAAACAACTTTGCAATTTTCTCCTCACCTATTAAAAAGTAACGTCCCATTCTGAAATAAGTTATAAATAAAGCATTTCCAATAACTTCATTGTTAAATAGTATGATATGTCCAAGGAACTATGTCAAGAGTTGTCTAAAGATTTATCTTTAATGATTTTCATATGAAGTTTCCCTTTGACATCAACACACCTTCTTGGAAGTCAGATTCCTTCATAATCCTAAACCTTTTCTGCTCTTATGGTACCTTTAACTTAATATGGAAATTGAAGGCATAATCAAATTAAGGTCTTGAATGCTTGAAATCATTTAGCTTAATCTATGGGAAGAGATGAGGTAACAGCGCGAAAAGAGAGGAAGAATGTGAGTACTGCTACAGAAATGCAAAAAACATGGTTTTCTGCTACGTCATAATGTTTTAGTTGGCCTAAGAAAGCTACTGGCCAAATATGGGCTTTTGAATAAATGTGGGTTATTATGGATAAAACAGTGCTATAATAAAGGGTAACATTATTCATTATTGTCCCAGGTGGGTGGGTGGGAATGACTTGCATAGAAATGCGTGCTACAAAAAGATTTTAAAAATTGATCTAAATTATTTGAATATTCTTCTTGTTTTTTGGCATAACATGTCAGGATTTTTACAGTGCTACCAGTATATTACAAAATAAATGATTACTTTGAGAAAAATGGGGGAGAAGCCATAGATCCTGGGCATCTCCAATGAAAAGATGGTGGCTACAAGGAATGGGAGAGATCTCTCTGAAGCTAGAGAAATCTTGGAGAATAGTTACTAACACAGCGTACTGACCAACAGATATAAGAAACTGATTGCAGTGGGAAGGGGTGGGGTAAGGGGCAAAATTTAGGAAAAATGATTCTCCCCCATGGTGGGGGAGAGGCAAGGTTTTCCTTTGTAACTCTCTGCACCCCCTCCAGGCTTATGCACAGTTGGGAAAGGCAGTATTTTATGTAAGTCACAAATCATGTAAAATTTTCTTATGAATATTTGTGACAAAAGCGAGAGACCAAGACCGTGCAGAACTTATTTAAGATCAGACCAGAAGACTTCCCATTTTTCCCCAGTTCCTTGTGTATTCTTAACCTCTCCAGCTTGAAAAGATGCAAACATTCTATAATTAATTTTAACTGGTGGGTTTACTGTTTAAGTTACATGCCTTGAGTTGTATAACAGATCAATAAAATTAACGTATATGTATATTATATAGACAGAGAATGAAGAGTAATTATGGAATATTTTCCTTTTAGATATGTTTTTTTCCCTTCGTGCTACCAACAGTTGATGGCTGATCTTGCCCTGCAGCATAGCAGTAATTTATATGCTTAATTCATGTTTTATCCTTTCCTGATGTAACTGTGGGTGTTCACATTATAACTGTCTAATAATCTTAAAGTATAAGCCCTACTAAGCTCTTACCTCACTCATATTTGGTGGCAAATGGTTCCACATGTTAACTGCAACAGAAATTGTCTTTCATCTTTTGGAAACTGGTTGCTCTTCCATTTGCAACTTCTTACTCTTACCTGTTCTTGCTCTGTCAAGAGACGATCAGAATCTTCCACCTTGTCTCTAGACTTTTTTATATCCATTAAGTCCCCTCATCTTTTCAAATGTTTCAAGGCTCCCTAAGTAGAGGTGGATTTAACTTCATTTAGATATTGATTCAGGTCTGTTGTTAACCAATATCTTAATCTGCTTTGCACTTTTTCTAAATTTGTCATTTTCTACATAGTCTTGAGAAGAGACAACTAAATCTCTTTCTTTTTCATCAGACTCTGGACTACAAGCAGAAGAGAAGATGATAGAACAGACAACAGCAGGTTATCATTTTCAAATGTTTGTTGTGTCTTGTATGTGTTATATGTGTCTTGTATGTGTTATATGTGTTGACTAATCCTTGCAAGACAAGGCTAGTGCATTAAGAATAAATTTAACTCAATATACTCCTGTTGTATTAGCTTTCCACAATAAAGTTGGCACAAAAAGACTAGAGCCCTTCACATAATTCAGTGATCTGGATCTCCCCACGGAATTGTGATACAGCTTCTTAAAGATTGCCTGTGGCTGCTTCATGGTCTGCTCGAGGTTTATGGGGGACGTGTGCATGCTCAGAAGATGTTCTTCAAGATAGCTGATGGAGTAAAGTGAGCCTAAAAAATGCAGGTAGCAGGCCTTTTTTTTTTTTTTTTAACATATATAAGGTTCAGCTGAGAGGGGAATGATGGAAATTTAATCACTTCCCAGAAGATATAGTTCTGTCAAGAGAAGTTAGGCTAACCCACGTTTGTTGCCCTCCCACCAAAAGGTAATGATGTATTAGTTCAAACTTAAATTGGTTTAAGATAATTTATTTGCTGAAATAAGTACTGTGTGTTTCTTTTTTAAGGAAAATATTGGCCCATTCTCCCGAGAGATGATTGAGGAGAATATTTTTGAATATTTAAGCGCTTCCAGTTTTAATCCTGAAGAGAAACCGATATCGACAGTGTCACAACTCTGAGGATCACTGTTTAAAAAGTTCCATTAAAAAAAAAACTTCAGTTTTATTTTTATCTTATTTTTGGTAGGGAGTTAAATTTTGGCATTTGATCCTGTTAGTGAAAGGGGAATTTTTACTTCCCATTTAAAGATGACCGGCCTCTGCTATTCATATGTAAGAAATCCAATCATATATCAAGGAAGTTCCCTTCAGAGTGCCAAACACAGAAAAGAGAAAAATGTGAAGAGGACCATTAAAATAACAACAGGCCACACAGGGGAAAAAAAAACTAAATAGAAAAGAGGAAGAGGAAGAGGAAGAGGAAGAGGAAGGAAGGAAGGAAGGAAGGAAGGAAGGAAGGAAGGAAGGAAGGAAGGAAGGAAGGAAGGAAGGAAGGGAGGGAGGGAGGGAGGGAGGGAGGGAGGGAGGGAGGGAAAGGGGGAAGAGGAAGAGGAGGAGGAAGGAGGAGGAGGAGGAGGAGAAAAGAGTGTCTAAGGCTTAATGAATCCAAACTAAACGCCTCTCCACCAAAATGTCAAACATTTCTTTTAGCACAAAACAAGGCTTAAAGATTTCTCTCCTTTTGTCTCTGGGTTAATTCCTTCAGTAGAGAGAGGGATTTTCTCTTGGGACTGTTACTGACAAAGAGCCAAACAATGAATAAGCAAAGGCTCTCAAAGAGTGAGAGAATATAAATAAAATTCATGACTCCTTAAAGAGTTTGTGTTGAAAGAATGTGGAGGATTATTTACCATTAAAGCATAGACTGCAGAATACAGTTGTGCTTGTAAAGAAGAAACAAGTAAAAGGAGAGATACATGACAGTATTTTGCCTGCAAAAAACACCGTTGCACCTGGGTACTCTGAGTTAGTGAATATTGGAAAGAGTTTGCTGCAATGTTGGATTCTTCTTGCTTGCATTAGTTATGAGCACAGTCTTCTTCCACCATCATATGATCATATATGATTACACACTTATTGATAGTAAGCCCCACTGAATTCAGTGGGCTTTACTTTTGAACAGATGCACTTGTTGACTGGGTTCATACAACTCGATAGGCTATGCTAAAACGGGGCTGGGAAGTTTGTGCATATAACTTACTTTATAAACCAGGCAATCGCATTATACCATTATATAATTTGATTGTGAATACGGCAATTGCGGCTTGTTGGCTAAGGTTCAGGTCTTGGTTTGTTATGTGAATCCAAGCACGTTGTGCAAAAGCATTTACCAATTATGCTGTGAGTCAGGAGGTGTGGGTGTTAAGTTTGCCCTCCCAATGTTG
The DNA here is from genome assembly GCF_059951505.1 of Python bivittatus. Taxonomy (NCBI): domain Eukaryota; kingdom Metazoa; phylum Chordata; class Lepidosauria; order Squamata; family Pythonidae; genus Python; species Python bivittatus. Next base: position 1,579,537 of record NW_028277053.1, on the reverse strand, counting down.
ATCATTGCCCTCCACAAATTTTCCACTCTGTTTGGAAGCAAAACATTTAGGCAGCATTGATCTATCGAGTTTTATTCCAGGAAGGGAGAATTCTCTAAGTTTGCCTGAGCAACTGAGAAAGGAAAAGTCTTCCAAAAAGTCCTGCAAAACAGATTTTTCATACATTTCTTCCTATTTATTATTGAATGAAATCTTAACGGTTTCTTGTCCTGATAAGTAAAGAACAGGCTGGGCTAAGGGAGAAGGTCCAGAAAGCGATGCTTCTGAGCCCATTTCCAATTAAATGAATATTTGAATAAAATTCAAATCCAGCATTAAAACTGAAGCCCTGTTTGTGTTTGAAACTCTCCCATGAACTTCCTTGTGTGAAGCTAGGGACTGGTGGTTTCCCAAAGAGGCTCTCAGTGAAATTCTTCTGAACCAAAATTCACAGAAATGGCTCAGAAAATTATTTGGCCCCACTTTAGTTTTGTAGACCTCAGTATGGTGCTTTGTAAAGCAAATTAAATCCACAGGTACTCCTAAGATCAGTGTTTCTCAACCTTGGCAACTTTCAGATGTGTGGACTTCAACTCCCAGAATTCCCCAGCTGCAACTTGCATGCTTTGGAACTGCATGAAAACTTTCATGGGGTCTAAAGAAGCAGCATGCCTAGAAACAGAAGGATTTCCATGCCCAACTCGACCAATTCATCACAACAACTAGAAATTTCCAAATGAGGCATGTAAAGAATGAAGAATGGACTGGATACTTGAGTTTTACCTCCCCCAAAAAATGCTTCTGACAACACATATTAATTTGTGCCACTGTGGGAGGCAAGTAAAAAGTAAAAAAAAATAAGGGTTTTCTGCTCCCCCCCCCAAGAAACAAACACTCTTCCCCCCTCCAGATTAGCGAACTCCTACAGCTATTTCAGGAATTTAAAAGTAATCAATTAAAAAAAATGCTTTAAATGTCCAGGACTGCAAAAATTAAATAAATACAACATTTTGAGACAACTTGGAAAATCACAGCCCGTTTCTATTCTATCTTATCAAGGCAAACAACATAAAGGTGAAGATACTCTTGAGTCAATCTCAGCTTCTGATTACTTCATGGACATACACTTGTAGATTTCTTGGAAACCATAGACAAATGGCTTGCCGTTGTCTTCCTCTGTGATATTTTTTGACTTGTCAGTCTAATCTACAACCCTTGGATTTTCTAATGATCTCCCATCTAAGTACTAGCTGTGTTCAAACTTGCTTAGATTTTTCAAAACCAGCCAAAGTCAATCAGGTCCTGTCACCAGCTGAGGAAGACAATAATGGATGGTTATTTTGAAAAGAAAAGAAAAGAAAAGGAATAGGTTAAAGAAGCCTTTTGATTATAGATTGTAAAAAAGTTAGATTGGCTTTGCAATTTGGGAGTGTGGGGTGATTAGGGAAACGGGAATTTTGAACATTAACACAAAGAACATGATTCATGAGAACATAACAGCAATGCCTAATTTATGTTTAAATATCAAAATTTGTGATTGTAGGTTGCTGCAAAAAAGAGCTCATTTTATGTAAATAGGCTCATAAATTACACATATGATAATGTTGTATTTGTGTATAATTTGTGCACATGAAAAAGATGTTGGTGTGATGACTCCATGCCTATTTTATAAATATATATTTTCTTAACTCATTGGTGTATTTGTCTGTCATCTGATAGATTTTCCCACCATTTCTAATCCATCTGTCCTCTGTCTATCAACAATGTCTTAAAGAGGGAGCATACTTTAATGTAATGGGGGACATTGTCATTCTTTCTGTTTTCTGCGGTGGGCTTACTTCAGGCACCTTGAATAATAAGAATGGAATTTAAGCGCTGATGAATTTCCAACAAAGATTTGATTGAGTTTTTGCCTGCCATGCTTCAAAAATTCAACGCTACTGATAAAGTGAAGAACAACTGTTTTTTTTTTCACACTCCCTCCCTTCCCTTCCCTTCCCTTCCCTTCCCTTCCCCTTCTCATCACCAAACTTTGCTACTAAGAAAACTTAGCTCCATGAAAAAGAATCCGAATTCCAGCTGGGCAGTTTTGAAAATAAGATGAAAAGTTAAGCAGGCAATTGGTGTGTATTTAGGGCTCAAAACACCTTGCCTTCTAAGAAATCTTGAAGGAGTTAATCCCTGCTCAAGATAATCCACTAAAGACCATCTTTCATTATGATGTTAAAAGCAAGGATCAGTGCTGAGGGAGTGTAACAATAGGACAGGGGTACTTTTCAATTTCCCTCCCTCCAGCCACATTCTTCCCAAGTTAGAAACAGAAACGGCTGTTATTCCAAGGGAGAAACAAGATAGGGGTCTCTGTCCTCTCTTGGTGTTAAATATTCAGATCTAAGGAGCAATTGTATATGCGTGGATGTATAGAATAGCTGATCCACTGTATTAACGAAAGTCTTTCCTAACTGATAACTTTATAGATGTTTAGAACTCTTCTACATTTTACAGAACTCTTGTGATTGCACTGAGATGTGTCGGTTCACTAATGCTTCAATCACAAATACTCCAGTTAGCATTCTTTTAACTGTTTTATATGCCAGTCAAGGGGATTCTGCTAGATTAAACTGCAAGGACTCTCTACTATATTACAATGTTCTGTTTTCTTTTAGCATTATTTTTAAGCATTATTTTAATTTTAGTTTTTACTTCTACATTGGTTTATTTATTTTAAGGTTTTGTTCAAACAGAGAGAGGGCAAGCATTGTTGTAAGGCAGTGTTGCAAACAATGTCACAATTTTAATGCTCTCAATAGTGGAAATGCTTTATTTCAGATGGGACCAGGGAAGTTCTGACTTTCCAAGCATATAAATTGTCATGTACAAGAATGTGTTCACAATGCTCAAAAGCCATTGATCTTGCTAGGAACATCTTCTTCTTCTTCTTCCTCCTCCTCCTCCTCCTCCTCCTCCTCCTCCTCCTCCTCCTCCTCTTAAATTTTATTCATTCAAAGTAGCAAAAGTCCAAGCAAGACCATATTTCACATTCCTATTTCCCCCTTCTGTTTACTAAACTCAAAAGAAAATAAAAATCAATCCATCAGAAACCCATACATCTGTTTTATATGAAGTGATTTTGCAATGTCTGAAATTCCCCTTGGGTTCAGGCTACTTTCTTTAGTCTGAACTGCTTCACTTTATCTTTTCCAGCCTCCCATTTCACCCCACCCCCTTATGCTGACCACACTCAACTTTGTATCTCCTATCTGTCTGAATCGAGAGAGGCTGGGCATATGCCTAGAGGCAGTGCTGGATGAAGGCCGAATGCTGACACTGAATCCAAAGAGGGTGGTAGTGCAGTTGTGCAGGTGGTAGCAAGACACACCCACAATTATTTTATAATGTTTATATACAGTATTTATGATTTCAAAAAAAGAAAAGAAAAGCAAAATAACAGGCAGTCTTAAAGGCAATGCAATCTTGGAAAACTGGCTATGTCATAAATGTCTGGAGGAAGACAGAGTGGGACTACCTAAAAGAGCTTCACGGTTAGGGAATTGCCATCGAGAAGATCCTATTCTTGTTGCTGGACTGTGGTTAGACCTTCCCCTTCTGATTTTAACACAAAGTCTGGTTGGTCCTGGTGAAGGGACCACTTAGGGTTTATGGACATGTCAACATTTTGGATTGGACTCTGGGGCTCAGAGGCAACCAGTACAGCACCTTAGGAATGCATTTTGTACCAGTTGCAGCTTCAAGAACATCTTCTAGGGTGGCTTCATTAACTTGCATTGTAGGAATCCAGTCAAGAGAGGCTTTTAGGGAATGGATCGCTAAGGTTAGTCTATTCTGGTCCAGGTTGCTTCATAACTTGATGTGCCAATCCAAACTGGGAACTCATGGCTACTGAGGCCCTTCTTAATTCCTGGGCCTCAGAACTCAGTCAACAGCATTTCTGTCCTCTTTGGATTCAGTGTCAGCATCCAGCCTTCATCCAGCGCTGCCTCTAGGCCAGTCTTTCTCAATCGTGGCAACTTTAAGATGTCTGGACTGCAACTCCCAGAATTCACACATCTGAAAGTTGCTAAGGTTGAGAAACACTGCTCTAGCCATATGCCCAGCCTCTCTCTATTCAGATAGATAGGAGAAATAAAGTTGAATGTGGTCAGCATATGGGGGAGAGATGCAACGGGAGTGTGATGGAATGGAATTATGAAGGCCAAGCTCAGGCAGACAAACATTTTCTTAGCTCGCCAGAACCGCGTGGGAGGAACAAGAAGATGAGACTGGCACTTCCCTGAGGAGTTCACACTGTTGTGGCTGGAGGACTTTGGGAACTGGGGTTTGAGTCTGGGAAGATTGATGTCAGGCCTAGCCCAAGGAACTCCAAGAGACAATGCCAATCCAGTCCAGCTATGTTTATTAGCTACAACCTCTAGCAAGAATCTTCCCAAACTAAAACCCCAGTTCCCAAAGTCCTCCAGCCACAACAGTGTGAGTTCCTCAGGGAGGTGCCAGTCTCATCCTCTTGTTCCTCCCACGCAGTTCTGGCGAGCTAAGAAAATGTTTGTCTGCCTGAGCTTGGCCTTCATAATTCCATTCCATCACAGGGAGGCTGCTAGCAAAAAGGTAAACTGAAGCAGTTTGGTTTAAAGAAAGTAGCCTGAACCCAAGGGGAATTTCAGACATTGCAAGAATCACTTCATATAAAACAGATATATAGGCTTCTGATTGATTGATTTTTATTTATTTTCTTTTGAGTTTAATAAATAGGAGGGAGAAATAGGAATGGGAATCTTGTATGTTTGGATTTCTGTCTTCCAATTTTTGGAAGGAATTGTAACTTTCCCCCCATTCATATGGAAACCTGTGAAATTAGAGAATCCAATAGAAACAATGGAAAGTTGCTATTGTAGCAAACTGACAATGAAACCTTAGCTCAACAAAAAACAATATTTTAAGGGGGAAGAGTCCGAACCCAGCATGAACTGCTTTACTGAGAAGTGTTCACTTCTCCCAGCTGTGGCAATTATTGCTACCACTTTAAATGAGAACTGAATTCTGTTCAAAAAATGTGTCACCCAATTTTTCTACATTTCCCACAGCACTTGAATAGGACAAGGGAAAGTATATTGACCAAACTCGCATCCACTGAAATTAATAAAGCTTATAGCATTCATGATATCTTAATCTTGCTTTAGTATTTATTTTAGTTAGCGTTCTTGTATAGTGCCATCTTTCCTGACAGGTCCTGGTGATCAACAATGCAACAAAATCCAATAAAATGTCTTGATAAACAAACAAACAAACAAAAACAAACAATGAAGTACTTCAGTTACATTAAAATATCCAAAGTAACAGCAATAATAGGAATTAAAAGCAATCATAAAACTGTATAATAACAACAGAGAACCTCATCTAACCAAACATCAGAAGCTCTCCAAAAGAGTTCTGTCTTTTGCAGCTTTTGAAGCAGGTAAATGATAGGCCAAGTCTAAATTTCAGGAGGAAACTATTCTATAATACCAAAATGGAGAAGCCATGATATTAAAAAATGTGTACAGAAAAGCTTTAAAAAATTAGAGATAGAATCTTCTTAGATTGTCAGTCAGTCCAATCCTGATTCAAGCTGCATTTACAACAATTTGCTATTGTATCTACTCCTTGTAAACTCTCACTATGGGCTTGCTTGTTTCAACTCTCTTTGGTTCTGAAAATGCTTTGAAGGTTCTGCCTTCCTTTCCGAAGATAATAGCAACCGGTTGCTTATTTAGGCAGCGTTCTTGTATCTACTATGACCAATTAACTCCAGCATTTTTGCCTGGGTGTCAGTTTTCCTTTTAAAATCTCAAAAGGGCATTCGTGTTTGGCAGAAAAGAGGAATAGCAGCAACACAGTGATCTTGCTTGGGTTTGAATGGAGACTTCTGGCCACTCCCACCCTTCCATTTCTTAGCTGAAGCAATAACTCAGATGCCATATTATCCTCATTAAAGACCCATTTGAGGCCCAGCCTGTAGTGCTGAGAATCCGTTCCCATTTAGCTCCAAATGATTGTCATAGATGTGGGGGGATATGACACACTGCAAGACGAGGGGAGGGAGGAAGAAGGAACCCATTGAGAGCAATGGAGCGAAGGGGTGGATAGAGATTAAGTGAGCGTAGGGAGCCAGTCAAAGGACAGGAACACTGTGCCTTCACACCTATAACTTCAATTTGATTACTGTCAGCCAGCTAGCCAACATTGTTTTCTTCTTTTTGCCTCCTTCTCCTTCCCCTACCTTGAGTAGAAATGAGATTGGTCAACTTAAAACTTGATCTGGTCTCAGACTGTCTAATAAATTATCAGTCTGTTCATTGGTTTAAAACTCTCTGGCCAATTCTTTCAGTCATCTTTTTGGTGAGAAGGGTTGCAAAGAATCTGGAATTTACAAACGTGTTGCTGATACCGAACAAGTATTGATGCAATAATATTTATCCTGAAGATATTTAGACCGAATGGGATAGATAGCTTTCTTTATCACCTACTGATCATCTGATATATTTTCTGTACAAACGTCACATCTTTTTCTTCTCTCTCTCTGAACTTTATCCCAATTTAAGGGCTAGGGGTTGTGACAGCTGTACTCAGTTGTTCCCATAAAAATCTGTGAATTCATCAGAAACTGATGTAGAAGTAGGATGAATCCAACTGAGGACAAGATTACACAACCTTTAGAGAAACTGAAAGTGTCAGATTTGTCTTCTACTTTTTGGCAGTGCGTGGCCATTTCTTCATTTACTTCTTTGTGTTTTAGCAAACAGAAATCTAGAAAGCAGCTTATAGCCTTCCTACCCAATTTAAAGTCAATAGAACTGAATGCTGCCAAGCTTGAATAGAATGTGCTTTCGCATAAAACAGGGAAAGAACGTGAATTTAGCACATGAATTCTCAAAGTTTGCAAGGATTCTGCATGCCAGCGTTCTTTCACATAGACAGACACACTGAAATATTTGATCTGTCTGGAACGATGATGCCCTGATGGAACTTATCTACGCAAAGACGGTCTACAACTGTGCTAAAGGTGGGAGCAAATGGTAGGAAATGGCTATTCTCCTTGAAAGATGGAATAACGCTATTCACATGGCAATTTGGCTTGCAGTGGGCAGTAGAAATAGCCTTACTTCTATATATTCTTAGAACTTTCTTCAAATTAGAACAAGTATTGGAAGAATCTTGCACAGAATTCTGGGTTGTCTTTCTCCAGGGTGTGCATTTATATCTTATATCTCAACAGAACTATGGGAGTAATGTTTATGTGGGGTTAGCCTGAAAATTCCTGGAAATTTCAGCTAACTGTTGTAGCTGCAAAGCTAACCAAGACAAAAACCTGGAACCCTTCTCATAATTATATTTGCTTTCTAATAATTTATATTAAATTGTGCCTTTCTGAAGGCAATTTAAGGGTCTGGTTATAACCTTTAAAGCTTTGGAAATAGAATGTGGTTACTTAAAGTCCACCATCTTCTGTGTGAGTCTGGTTATCCACGAAGGTTTGTTCTCCCATTCTGTTTCCCACATCATTCCATCTTTTATGTATGTTGTGATGGCAAATCAACGCTTTAGCACGCATGCCATCGCTAATTGCGTGGTGTGTGTTTCTGTGCGTTTGCTTCTGGAAATGTATTTTGTAATTTTGTGGTGTTGCGGTTGCCCCTTGTCTATTTCATGAGCTATTTAACCAATACCTTTTTTGGGAGGGGAGGAAAAAAAGACAGGTAAAAAAATGCTAACAGGCATGACATTCCTGCATTGATGGCCATCAAATTTACCATCACAATAGCTAAATTACTTTTGCTTTGGTAGAGTCTGTATAACAAAATGATTTTCATCCCTCATACCCGCACAATATACATGCTTAATGAACAGCTTTTGATGCATCTTATTTTATACCAATTAATCTCCATGTCTCAACATTTTATTTTACTAGTGCATGACATGGGTGCATCATTCCGAGTTTTCCGTTCTGAAGTCTGATAAAACTAATAATCCAAAACTGCCAGAGGTGCAACATAAAAACTGGTGAAATGGTTTTCATCTTAATTGGATATGAACATCCTATCTCTAATAACCCCAGGATACTTCTAATTGGTGTTTTCTTTATTTTCTCTTTCTTCTTTTGGTTTAAATCGTTATTTTCATTGATCAGCCTTAATACTCCTCTCCCCAGATGGTGAAATATGAAGCAGGTAATCAGTTGAGTTTCAGTTTAATGAAGGCAGAATATTTATTGGCAATGTGCTCATAAAAGAGAGATTATGTTTGGAAGTTTGACTAAGACAGGATATTGATTGACGCCATGCCCAGCAATGTCTTGAAAGTTGGTTCTGTTTGCTGCCCTGAAATTCACCCCAGGCCACCAACTTCTCAATTTTCAGACTTTTCAAGAGACAATGGCTCCCATTGTTTGGTATCGTATTGTCATTTTATTGCTTACAGCTACAGGGTGGAATCACTTGCCTGGGTAGGCATCTTTGTACGACATTTCTCATTTCGTCCTTATTAATGTACAGAAAAAAGAGGAAAAAGTTTCCACATGTCTTGCTTTCCTTAAAGCAGTGATTCCAAAACATTGCAGCAAGGAAGGCGTTTTAGGGTAGGGGGGCCAAATCTGCAAGGGACACCAAGGATAAAGTGGTAACTACAGAATGCTCCTAAAACCCCAAATACTTACCTAAAGCAGAAGCTGACTGCTATATCTCTGGATGAGTCACTGTGTGCACGAACAGTGATTCACAATCATACTTGGGGATTAGGTACTCAACTGAGGGCATTAGCATAATTCCTTCTTTCATACTCTAAAAGTGAATTGTTTCAGTATTCTTGATGTCTCTGCAATCTCGCTTTAGAAAAATCCTGCTAGCACTCATTTTTGAGCACAGAGCCAATGGTATTGCTTTCTCAGATGGTTTAAAAGAATCCCAGCCAGTCCATTAAAAAAAAATAAAAATTAAGTGTCTCAACAATTCTTCTTAATCTATGTCGTTTAAAAAATCTATCTCTGCTTTTTGGGACTTCTGAGATTGTGACGTTGATCATTGTTTCAGGTATTTTGCAATATGCATTTAATTGTAAGTTCATTGATTGGCCCTGCTTGTGGGAAACCAATTCAGCTATGCCCAGAAAAGCAAAAGGAACTATAACAACGACGAAAAAATGGTAGTTGTTTCAGTACTAAATCTAGATTGGTATGATTGTAAGCCTATTGGAAACGTTTCATTCTAAAGGGTTTTTATTTTTAAAGGGTGATTCTAAATTTTGGACAGGGATGGGCAACTTTTGATGGCTGGTGACCACAATTACTTTGGAAAAAAATGGAAGGAGACTGAATCTCCTGGGTGATGAAAGCTTCTAAAGCTGTCCATCATTTAGGACTTAAAGAAAAAAAAGTCTGTGATTATATCAGTTATACACATAAAAAGATCTCCATGCACTGTCTCATTTTATTCCTTCAAGCTTGTCTTATCATCTGAAAGTTTTGTACAATTCAATCTGAAGAAAAAGAATTTGATTTTGAGATTTCTTTCAAAGGAGAAAAGAACTTCAACGATGGAGTCTTGTGTTCTTAGATTTATTTAATAATGACGTGGCTAACAATTGTGTTTCAATGATCTGTTTTCTGTTCTATGTTCTCTCCAGTTGTCTGGAGTTTCCTTAGTTTTTTATTCATTGATTCAGTCATGTTTTTATTTGTTTCCAAAAAAAAAGATTTCAAGAGGGAATTCTTCTCCTGGAGCGTTTTCAGATTGGGAAGTGTGGAAAGCGAAGGAGGCTACAGAGTATTGGAAAGAGATAACAGAAAGCACCACCACCAAGTATAAACTCTTCTACCACCTTCCTACTTCTTGTGCCAACCTATCTTCAGTTCCACTAATATAATGGGGCTGGGAATCAAAGACCAACTTTTAAGAGCACGTTGATCTCTGCCAAAATGAAGAAATCTGCTGATTTGCTTAGTCCCACATCTGTTTGGGTATGTACATGCATTGTCATGTATGCAAAATAATAAAAAAAAAACAATTGTGATATGTTGTGACAACATCATACTGCCCCCCAAAAATCAAATTAATATTTCAATGTTATTGGTTGCTGTCAACAACCAATAGTATAAAGAGATAATAGGCAATTAAAGGCATCTTGCATTTTTGCACCCTCCACCCCATCATGCTGTGGCTGTTGCTATGTGCATTTCAGTAAAATAGAGAGTGCATTGTGTAATGTAAGCTAACACAATGCTCACTCATTCCTAGCCATGTCCCACTAAGTCAAGCCACACTCAGTTGGGCTTAACTGTCACCCAGACTCCTAATTTCAGCAAGGGCCCCATGAATGACCAATGGTAATGGCCTATAGCAGGGTGGTGTTGGGCCCTCAAATCCCTTTTCTACAATCATTGGAGTCCTCCTGACCAGAACTGCTAAAACAAAGAACATAGTCCCACTCAAATTTAGCATGGCAATTCATTAAATATGCAGTGTAAACTCTGAATCACAGTTCAACCAACCAACCAACCCAACCAAAATCTCTAAATTCTTTCCAACGCCCAGCCCCATTTACATGAGATGTGATTCCACCCAATGTTGCCCAAGGGTTCTCTACCACTTGGTTCAAGCAGCAGAGGGCAATCTATAGTTTTCCAGCTATTATTGCAATGGAACTCCAATAGTACTAGAAGCCATTGAAGAGGCAGGGCCATATATTGGATGCAATGGTCCTGTCCCATCCCCTTTATTAGTTAATTAATTATTGATGTGATGTAAGAATGCGAAATAGGATATCCTTCTATACATGGCTGGCTGGGGAATTCTGGGAGTTGGTCCACTCATCTTAAAGTTGCCAAGGTTGAGAAACACTGCTATAGGTGAACAACCTTCTGTGGGTTGGGGCTTTATCTTCCTCCCCTAATCAACTGCAGGAAGCCTTCTGGTGAAATCCTGATGGTGTCATCAGAAATGCCAGAGCCAATTTTGGCTGTTTTAGGCTATTTTCAAGGGTAAGGATCAGAACAGGAGGCCTCCAGGAGAGAAACTGCTAATTTCCATTCTTACTTCACCCTCCATATCTTGAAGAAATGCCCTTAAGTCAGGCCATCACAATTCAGAAAAGCCATTTTAGAAGTGGAAGTGATCTTGAATTGTCTCCCAAGTCTTCCTATTCCCCTTACCACCCTTATTTCTGAACCCAATGGAAGAATAGGGGTGATATGAACTAAGGCATTCATTGCCCTCCCTTGTACTAACTCTTAATCCTATGGTACTCCCAAGTGTTTATCAGGCAAGCTTCAACTCTCCCAACCTGCTATTCACTAAGTAGTGATGAAATCTGAAAGCATCAAACTGACGTAACACTAGTGGGATGCTTGTACCTACTGTACAAGGTTTACTCATCGTAGTTAGCCATAATAGAGTTTGTTTAGTTAGCGTTATCCCAATGGTTGATGGAAGGTATTCTGGTTTGAAAACCATGATTGATAGCTCAGTATGTTGTCTGAAAATACAGCAGTTGTGCTTAATTGAATGGTTCAGTGCATCATGGCTTGGCCTAATGTGTAGACCCAACCCAAGTGAATAGGCAATCAGGGAGCAGAAGAAAACAACACGACACAAAACAAAACCACAATTTTCCTACTTGGCTTCTAAAGAGGGTCTTAGCTAGACCTACATTATGCAAAACAAGAGACGATGGGTTGTTATGCTGGATAAAAGAGACTCTAAATTGTATCCCCAGCTAACATCTTGTTGTATGATGCCCTTGAAGGTGGTGGTGGTGGGGATAAACTGTTATTTATTTTTTTTTGGTCTGTTTATAGAATCATGGAACTGGAATTGGAACTATTGAGTCCCATCACCAGCACAGTGCAGGAATCTAAATTTAAGCATCCAAGACAGATAGCTATCCAGTCTCTACTTGAGGAAAAGGAGCTCACAACATTGCTTGATGCCTCTGCTGTGCTGCTCATACTGTTAGGAACCTTTTTTTTTTTTTTTTAACATTCAGCTAGTTTGTGCCTTCCTGTAACTTTTATTTGATGTTCTGCACTGTGGGCCCTTCAGTGTGTCCTAGTGGTAGTCACCTTTCCTCAAGGCTAAACAGACCCATTTACTCAATTTTTCCCAAAGATTGTTCACTGATCACCTTTCTCTGCACCTGTTCCTTTCTCTAAATCCTTCTTAAGATGCGGTGCCTAGAAACAAATTTGATATACTTATGGTATTTATATTCTGCGTTTCCCCTAAGAAACTGAAGGGGATGGGAATAGGATCACCCATCATTTTATCCTCACAAGGCCAACCCTATATGGTATATTAGAATCAAGAAATGTGGAGATCGCCTTGGTGAAGTAATGGAGGAACTGCTAAGGGAGGAGAAACAGCAACTTAGTCCTGGGGAAAGGAAAAGTGTGAGAAAGAAACTCAGAATTGCCTTGCCTTGATTCTGTTTGGTATTAGATGGGATCAAAAGAAACTCTGGCAGGCTTTCAAGATTCTGTTATTATATCCTGTAACAATAAAGTAGCATTTCTGGAATCTTTGTTTCCTGACTTGGTTTACCTCGAAGGGCTGACAGGCTGAGAGATAGTGATTGCCTCAGTTTTATTCTGTGATCTCCACTGAAAAGGGGGGAATTAAAATTCAGCTCTTTTTGGTCCCTAGTCTAGCCATTAAACCATATTAACATCTCCTCCCTCCCTCCCTCCCATACGGAAATCCTATAAACAACTCCAATGACCCATCAATTTGATATTAAATTTGAATCACACAAAATCAGCTTCAATTTCTCTTTACGCTGATCTTCCATGATGAGGATGTACTACTAATGTCAAAAGAAGCTTTTGTGTGTGCACACACACACACACATGACTAAAGAATGGGAAGAACTATGAAAACAGGAAAAAGGATATCCTGACAGCACCAATTAGCTATTTTTCTTCCCACAAGGGTCTTATTTTTTAAAAAAGGATGATTATTTTTTTTTTGTCATACTGAACATTTATTCTGCTCAGACATAGACCTTCACATAACCTATTCTGATGAAACTCAAGTTTCTTTTTTCCTCATACTCCCCGTCCATTGCAATATCTCTATATAATAGTAAAGGTAATGAAGTCTGTACTTTCATGCTGACAACATATTGCACAGTATACTTACCAGATGAAAATGGGTCAGCATAAATTAGCATGGCTATTTCTCTTGCATTGGATGGTAGTTTCTGTCCTAATCTTTTAAGAGCTGATGCACACTGAATTAAGATGATATGCCTGTCCCATTCTTACAGCTCTGTGACAGAAAAACCCACAACTCTCCAGAAACACTGCTGGACACCAACTTCCATCTCAGATGTGGTTCAAAAATTCAGGAGAATTCTTGGCTCACATTGGAGGCTGATGGGGAGGCAGTAAGACCAGGACATCATGCTGAGATACAATGTGCAGCATCTTCTAAATACATTTAATTTTGCTTTCATTCTGCATGGAATAAATGAGAGACCCATTCATGCTTCCAATTCAGAAATGTTCCCAAAAGAAATGGAAATATTCATCCTTTCTTTTACTCTACCCTACCTTACCTATTGTACCCTAGCCTACTGTTCCCTCCCTCCCTCCCTCCCTCCCTTCTTTCTCCTAAACTGGCTGTGTGTGTGTGTGTGTGTGTGTGTGTGTGTGTTTAAACCAGCCTACCACTGAAAACCAAGAGCTGTTCTGGTTATAAACCACATAAACTTCATAGAAGTTAATGCTATCTATCTATCTATCTATCTATCTATCTATCTATCTATCTATCTATCTATCTATCTATCTATCACTTGCAGAGGACTCTTCAAATTACGCTGTCAAAAATTAGGATAAGCTTTGCATGTACCTTTGGTGTTGCAAGTTGCAAACATGAAAAGTTTGATCTTCTGGCTATGCACCTGCCTTTGACTGCTGAAAATGGCAAATCTCCTACCTCCACAGGTGCCCTGCTCAAAGTCATCCTTGTTCCACTCCCCACCCTCCATACTGACTCACCAGGAGAATGTTGAGCAGAGCCTATTCTTTAAAAAAGGACCCTCATCACTGATTTATATTTACATATGAGACGATTCAAGCTGCAATACCTGGAGTGTAAGTGAAGGGAGATCAAAGGGCCTAGAGAGAAAGGGTCTTTTATAGTATCTAAGCTCTAGTGACATCACAATTGCCTTTTATGCTGAGTTAGATAATTGCAAATAATAGCCATTTTGAAAGATGCAGCCGGAGGATCCTCCCGCCCCCATCCTCTGTCTTTTACAGGCCCAGTTCATAAATCCTTTAATATATCATTTAATGAGTGTATCTCTTGGCAGGAAGGAAGCCATGGCCTTTTCAACTGTTTCTCTGTGTAAACGATCTGAATGAATAGTTTAGTAATTAAAATGGGAGTAGCGAAAAGCCTACTAGGAAGCATTGTCCAATCTGCAAAAACGGACATCCTGTTCTCTGAGAAGGCCAAGAGGTGGGAAGATATTGTAGTCAAAGGATATCTTTGCAAAAGGGATCAGAGGAAAAAAAAAATGAAAAGGCATTAACTTCTATGAAGCTCTTGGTTTTCAGTGGTAGGTTGGTTTAAAAACAAAAACAAAAACAGAACAGAACAGAACAAACAAATGAAAAACCCACATTGATTTGCATAGTGTGTTTAAACCATGGTGGGGGATACACCCAACACTCTAACCCATAAACTGATTTATAAATTCACAAGGGCTGAGTCTGCACATCTTAGAGTAGGCTAAAACCAGTATGAGTAGTTCATGGTTTACTATGTTGGGTGAACATTGTGTTTAGCTATTACTGTTGGTCGCACGGTCAGCCAGATGTTTAGATTGGATTTGGCTTTTTTATCTACCTATCGAGTCCTTCCCAAGGACCCGGGATAGGCAGATGTTGTTGTTTGATGGTGTTAAAGGTTTCGTTGCAGGATGGAAGCTGTTCCAAGTCAAGCTGCCTTTTGCAATTGACTGGTGGTGATGGTCTTCAAGTGGTGCTCCAGATGTTTTGGGATTGCACCTAAGGCTCCTATTATTGGTGCTACCTTTGCTTTCTTTTGCCACAGTTGTTCTGTTTCTATTTGCAGGTCTTTGTATTTTGTGATTTTCTCCAGTTTTCTCTTCTCTTCTGCTGTCTCCAGGTATCGCAATGTCCACTATCCAGACTTTTTTGTTTTTCTTATCAACAATTGTTAAGTCTGGGGTTTATTATTATTATTATTATTATTATTATTATTAATTATTTCACAGTCTGGTTATGTGAACAGAGCAATTGTACTTTGGGAATCTGGTTTTGATTGATTGATTGATTATGTGCCATCAAGTCAGCGTCGACCACATAGGTAGATATTCTCCATGATGATCTGTCCCTGACCTGGTCCTTCAGGTCTCCCAATGGTGCATCACCACTGTAACTTGAGTCCATCCCCCTTGCTGCTGGTTGTCCTCTTCTTCTCTTTCCTTCCACCTTTCTCCAGAGAGCTGGGTCTTCATAAAACATGTCCAGCACAGGATAATTTGAGCCTGGTTTTAGTAGTATTATGTTTTAAGAGTTTCAACATGTTGAAAAATTGAAATTTTCAAAGATTAACAAATGTGAAATTATTGGTACTGTGTTCATCTTACAGCGTCAGTGATCAAATACAGAACAATTAGTTTATGAATGATGGCAATGGTTCCTTCAGTTGAGAATGTAGTTATTTTGCATACTGCTTTGGGAGAACATAGGCCTAACAAAGTAGCTGAAATGATTGATAAATAAATAAATACATAAGTAATTTAATAAGTAAGTAATCTGCCAAAACTTCCATCCTTCCATACCCATTAGAGTAACCTGATTTGCTTAAAAGAGAGGCCGAGAGAAACATGAGAGAAATGAGTTTACTTTGGCAGGAAATCCTTCTGACAAATCCATTCTGCTTACTAATTGTTATAACGTTATCAATATGTTTAGAAGTTATTGCCTTCCTTGATGTCAAAGTCCGGTACATTTTCATATACTTTATTTGGCTGAGGAATTGCATGGCTAACTTGGGAAAAATGCAGTTGTTGAAAGTTAATTGTGCTTTGATTACATGTAAGTTTGGGAAATGTGAATTTGGCAAGTTTGCATTAAAAGGCAAATAAATTAATGTCTCCCCCATCCCTACTTCCTACTTCTGCTCAGAAAAGACCAGATGGCGTCCTTTACATATATTCCATCCCACTTCTGACTTCTGGAAGGATGAATAGGAGATGTTTACAATAAAATGCAAACCAAATAAATTTCTCAGCATCCCTAACCTTAATGAAGGATATGCACTATAGGTGTGGGAGTTGGGAGGCACTGGGAGGGTGGAGAGAAACCTTGAGAGGCAAAAATAGTTTTGAGATTTTGTGGGTCTGTGCAACATCTCACATTTCATTCCAGAAAGGTTCATGTGTGTGTGAGAATGCATCACCTATCTGTGACTTTTTAAAGCAGCCGCATCTTTTCTTGAGATCAAGAAGCTATACAATCAGAAAAAGATGCTTTAAGGAATTGCTTTAAAGAGATGCAGATGGGTGCTACATCTCCATCCCTGATCACTCTGAAAAGCTTCCTGGAATCAGATCCAAAGCAATGCCTAGCTGTAGCGTTCTCTAAAATCTATGTTATGAATGCATCTTCCCCAAAATGCTGAGCAATTCTGATTCCCTCTAAATTATGGCAATCGATATACAGATATAGACAAGCTAAACATCTGTCTGCATATTTCCATAGATGCATAATGGTAGATTTAATGCAAGTGCCTATTACATCTCACTCTTCTTTGGATGGCCCAGGCAGGGATGGGAATGAAAAATGGATTTGCCTGATGGTTCAGCTTAGTCTTGGATTCAGAAGTTCCTTCAGGAAGAAGCTCATACGCCATGCCTGAATATACCTGAGTATGTTTAAAAATGGATTTGGAAGTGCTTTGGACCTTGCTCAAGTGGAGCAATTCTCTGCTGTTCATTAAAGCAGCCCATCCTTTATACCTGTACCTGTACCAAAGAAAGTCGAAGTTCCTTTTCTTTTTTCTGTATTTTTTTTCTCTTGTTATTTCTTTTCTTTTTGATTTTTCTATATTTTATTCTTTTCTGAAACTCAATAAAAATTATTTGAAAAAAAAAAGGCAGCCTTCTGCTGCTTTGATTAATTCCTTAAAATGCCTCTTTTTTCAACCTTGTGAAGATGCCTGATGCAGGTCAAGCTGCTTTCACGAATAACAGTCTTGGGTCGCAGTTGTGCAAGATCCAAACCACTTTTCCTGAATCCTTTTTGTAGCCTTCATAACCTTAGAAAACCTCAGGAGGAGGAGTGATCTAAGAGAAAATGCTCGTTCCTCTCGCATTAACCAACTAAAAAAGCAGTATCTAATAGATCATTTGGCTTTTCAAAGTTTGTAAAATGCCAAACAAACAGAGGGAAGCAACATGAATAGGAAAAGCATTTGCTGGGAAAGCAGGCCAAAAAGGCAGAAGGGTTTTGCATACAGTTATACAGTTTGCTGTGCAGCATGGTTTCATGAACACTGCCAGGAAAGTGTCCACCCAAAATAATTGGGAACTGAGAATCCATTTGGCTTTTATTTGGGGGATTGGCACTGAAGGATTGTCAGTTCCTCCTAGCTTTGTCTGGTCCTTCAGACTTTGTGGCTTATGGAGCTACAAGGACTGTTCTAATGATCGATAGGAAGATACACATGGTGAGATATAGGCCCTTGACACTGGCAATGATTAGCCAGGCCTAGAGTAGATATCAGGAGCCTTCCCTCTCACAAGTTCAAAACAACAGGACAGTCTATCCATCTGTTATACTTCAGTCTCTAGCATTTAATATGGGGAGGAAATAGGCCTAGCTGAAGAGTAGAGTTACCATATCTAGGGTGCCAAAATCTAGATCATCACCAAAGGGCAGCAAAACTTTAGAATTTTCTGTAAGTCAGTGTGGTGTAGTGGTTAAAGCATCAGGCTAGACACCAGGAGACCATGAGTTCTTGTCCCACCTGAGGCACAAAGCCAGCTGGGTGACCTTGGGCCATTCCCTTTCTCTCAGCTCTAGGAAGGAGAAGGGCATGGAAAACTATCTCAGAAAAACCTTGCCAAGAAAACTGCAGGGAGTTGCCAGGAGTCAACACTGACTTGAACACACACACACACACATATACATATAGGATAGCTTATTCAGGATGGCTGGAGGTCACACACATGTTTTAGAAGGGCCACCAATAGGTAGGACTGATGATTCAAAGTGGCAGGTCCAGGGTCTTCTGTTTCTTGCCCATTTTTTTTAGGAAGAAATTTGGAGCTTGTTCTTTCTCCTGCATCCAGGTGTTACATTTTTGTATCAAAGCAGCAGGAAATGTGCCTTTGATTTTTGGCAATTGTAGGAATGGCTTCCAATTGTCTTACACACACAAGCGGAGTTTTGAGGGCCTCATGCAAAGTCTGGCCTCAGGCTGACCACCTTCAAGTTTTAAATCACTTGGTAAAGGACATGCTTTGCCTACAGAGGGACCCATGTTGAGCCTTGTCAATCCGTGTGTAAATATACATATGCTATAATGTATACACATACATACACACTGTCTAGATACATCTATATTTAGGCATGCTTATCTGACACCCTAGAAAGCCTCTACTATTGGCCTAGAGATCTGACAGAGCAAAAGCTGCTTCTTCTGTTTCTAAGATCATGGGAACAAGATGAAGGGATGGGCATTATTACCCACAGTGGCATCAGAAGAACATTCCTTGGTTTGAATTTTAACATGCAGGATATTTGCTCAGTTAGGCTGGTTGTGGATTTCTCCAGGATGTAAGCTCTGCCACAAATGGACATGCTCTGTGTTCTGTAAATTGTGATTTTAAAAATCTAGTTAGGACGTTTCTGTGCTGCCAGAACCCCTGGTAAGGACAACTGACTGATTAAGTAAGCTGTGGGAACAGACCATAATTTCCTATGTTCCCTTGGAGAAATTTGTAACAGCAAAAACGATTCGTGTTTGTAATGAAGCCAGAATCTGAGGCTGATGGTTGCTCTGTACTTGGATTGCTTTAAAACCTCTTTAGCCACCCCCACACTCACAGCTATTATAAAGAAATGAAAAAAATCTGCTCATGATTCTGTTTGGGACAGAACGACCATGAATTACTTCAACTTCAACCTCAGCACAAATCCCAATCGTGTATCATGTGCAGAAAGAAGTCATGGTAGACCATTAGCCAGCATTTTCTGTTGGGGAAAGGAAGAAGTGAAAGAGTGGGGAGCTCCACCCACCTTTGACTTGCCCCTCCCATTGCCTCTTTTCATCATTGTTTAACATCCAACGGATGACCTGTACTGAAGCCTTCAGCATCAACATTTCCCTGGATTCTTTCTAAAGCAGAGCTGAATGAAGCATGACCACTGGCACCCCTCTACCTTGATGTGACCCCCAGATTGGACTCCCCTCAAAGTTTCCATATATGTAGATGAGGGAAATATATGGGGCATCATCATATTTACCGTAATCAATGGTATTTTATTTTAAGGCAACTTTAACATGAGTTCTTTTTTTGCCCACTTCTTTGGTCTGGTCCTACACACTTTGGGGAAAGTGGTCCTCAGCACAGCCTTCAAAAGTCAAGCATGAGCCTCAGATCAGATGTGAATATGGCCTCTTCCTCAAAAGTATCTGCCAAGTGAGTTTGGATAACCACCAATTCATTGGTGGAAGAATTCACTGTTGCGAAATGTACAGTATACTGGATTAGGAAGTTTCCAGCGATGAAACATCCATCCAGTTTGGAAGTGGAGACTTGTTTTGTGAGCTTAATTTTAGCTGTCTAAGGCAGTGTTTCTCAGCCTTGGCAACTTGAAGATGTGTGGACTTCAACTCCCAGAATTCCCCAGCCAGCCATGCTGGCTGGGGAATTCTGGGAGTTGAAGTCTACACAACTCAAAGTTGCCAAGGTTGAAAAACACTGGTTTAAGAGATGCTTTCTTCTGTTTCCCAGTTGTGTTTGAATTACACTTTTAACTTACACTTTAAGTACACTTCCATTCGTAATCCACATTGTTCTACTTTTTGCCACCTTGCTAGCCATGCTTTGGCAAAAAGCTGGGAGAGGAAATATAATCAGGAATAAATAAATGTCCTTCTTCAGGAGACAGTGCTGTCTAGCAATCAAAGAAGCCAGTATATTAATAATGAATGAAATGAAAAGAATTCCCTTTGACGTTGAATTTCTATCATTTCACGGACTGTGCCTGTGTGTGAGAGAGAAAGAGGGACACACTGAAGCACCAACTTTTGAAAGAAGAAGAAAATGAGGATTTAAAAGTAGAAAAGTAGCATTTTTGTCTCTTCTGCTATCGGCAGATGTGTCTATCTATTGGAGGTAGGGAGAGAATGGATGAAGGGTCAGAAGATCAGGCTAGGAGATCCTTGCCTCGCTCCAAAGAGATACGACATATTTATGAAATGTAAACTTGGAAGGCAGCCAAGCCCTTTGCATTTTAAGTGATTAACAAATGTTTTCCTTCAAGAGGACACCTCTCTGTCTAAATATATTTGACAAGAATGCAGAGAGTCAACCATGGGATCCACAGGGCAGACCGCAAGCATTTGCAACGGAGACCTTTGCCAAGGATGGCGGCCAGAGCTCCAGCCGCCTGCACCTAGTGCCAGCTGAGTTCCAGCCTCCTGCAGGCAGCCTGCCAGCCACAAAGTAGACGCCCTGCTGTTTAACGACACTGGATTTACGGCTTCCCTGCCTATTGGTGCTATTTTGTGTAAATAAGGTTAACACTCCTTTTAAATTAAATATACCACCTGGTGACTCAGTGGGTGACCTTGGCAACAAGATTTCACCTGGAAGAAAGAAAGAAAGAAAGAAAGAAAGAAAGAAAGAAAGAAAGAAAGAAAGAAAGAAAGGAAGGAAGGAAGGAAGGAAGGAAGGAAGGAAGGAAGGAAGGAAGGAAGGAAGGAAGGAAGGAAGGAAAGAGAGAGAGAAAGAAAGAAAGAAAGAAAGAAAGAAAGAAAGAAAGAAAGAAAGAAAGAAAGAAAGAAAGAAAGAAAGAAAGAAAGAAGAATGTACACTTCCATTTACACACAAACACACACATGCACAAGCTTATTCTGGTGACAGCTGTCTTTGTGATATCGTTTTCCTGTCATTTTTTTTTTTTTTTTGGTCTTTTTTTGGTTTGTTTGATTTGGAAAGAGAGGTGCCAAGATTCAGCCCAGGACATGTGGGGAAGGGCAACCTTTTGAATGGCTGGACCAGTAAAGTCACATTTTATCAGCTTTTCCTGTTTGGTCAAGCCAGAAAAGGGAGTTAAGGTTCAGATTCCAGCTGGTGTTGCCCTGCTGTGATGGATTCTCCTTGCTGAGCCCCCTAATACTGACCCAGAGGCTCCAGTGGGTTCTCAGAAGTCCAAGGACTGAAAGCATTTTGGCAAAGTCCCAAACTCAGCATTATCATTAGGCATTAGCTGAACAAACCATAATCTGAAAGTGAGATGAATATGTAACTTTGTTGATTTTCGTGAGATTGCATTTTAAAGAGTTGCATGAGGAAGGAAGGAAGGAAGGAAGGAAGGAAGGAAGGAAGGAAGGAAGGAAGGAAGGAAGGAAGGAAGGAAGGAAGGAAGGAAGGAAGGAAGGAAGGAAGGAAGGAAGGAAGAGACTGTCCCTAAAGCAAACAGAACAAAAAACTTGGCTTTTCAAATCTTTTTGCCTCAGTTTCTCAGCATTTTCTTTCTGAATTCCCACTGGAATTTGACTGCCAGTTTTCAGTTCCTGCTGTTAAAACACAAGAGTGGTGTCCAAGTCAGGATGTTGGCAGCCTTTCTTGCTTCTCTGACAATGAAGGCTCTCTCTTTTGAGGTGGAGCTAGGATAACGGGTTCAAAGAAGGAGGGAAGGGTCCTGGGGTAAGGAATTAGAATATTGGAACAGGATTGGAGGAAGACACCTTCAGACAATGTCAGCTACAAACCCAGTGGCTGATCCTGAACCAGTCATTCTCCATCAGTCTAAGTTACCTCTCTGTGAGCGTAAAATGGAGAAAAATGGAGAAAACAACACATAAGGTCCCCCAAAGTAAATGATATAAATCACTGTTTCTCAACCTTAGCAACTTTAAGATGGGTGGACTTCAACTCCCAGAATTCCCCAGCCAGCATGCTAGCTGCGGAATTCTGGAATTGAAATCTACCCATTTTAAAGTTGTTAAGGTTGAGAAACACTGATATAAATCCATGCAGTATGAATGAACAGCAGCAAACCTGCTGAGATTTCTCTACCTCCCTATCTTGTATTTCAACTTTCTCACCTTTTCCTCCCTTTGCCACCTTCTGTTACATTGTCTATACAGCTGCTTTATTTATTCATTTGCATAAATGTACATACTGCCCAGTTTCTAAGAGTTTGGGTGGTTTACAGTAAAACATACATCCACAAAGCAAACTAAAAGCATAGCCTCTCATTTTCCATATATTTTTTAAAAGATCAAACTCTGAACACCCATATCGAGTGGCCTATGAATTTTATAAATAAAATAAAATAAAATAAAATAAAATAAAATAAAATAAAATAAAATAAAATAAAATAAAATAAAATAAAATAAAAGGGTGCCAGGTATCCCTCTGGAGGTAAAATACAATATCCCACAATGTAGGGGCCATCACACTCCCAAAAACTCATAGGCATTAAACCCTACATTCTCTATAGACTGGACATATTCTACCAGGAGCAATTCGTCTTCACTATAATCTGGAACTTAAACCCTACAGAGCTTTATAGGTTTAAATCAGTCCTTTGATCATAGCCTTTGTGCATAGCTATGCTGCCTACGCGTCAGCATATCCTATTATGATTCTAACGTTCAAAATACCGCTTCTGTTATTTGAAAAGATACCTTGAAAAGTAGTTAAGAGAACTTTCTTCATTCCTTTTGGTATTCTGACCAAAGTTCAAAGGCAGATCCGTAATTATTAAGCACAGCCCTCATCCTTTTTGTTGAAATATCATACAATTCAATTGTATTTTATTAATGCCTCATACAACCCACTTATAGAAATGACATCATACTTTCTGCAGATAATGTTCTGAGATTTTGAACTATACTCTAGTTAGCTAAATCCAGTAGAAGAAGTGAACGACTTCTTTCCCTGCATCTCCATCACAACACACATTATGTGGGTCAGGTGAGCCACCTTCTCCGGCTCCATCTCTCTGGCAACCCCAATGTTCGACCTGAGTTACCACTTCATGTTTCGAAATGAAGATGTTTCTGTGGGGTTTGATCCTTTTGATTGGCTTTAGGAGCTGAAAGGGGACCTCCCGCCCTAATCAGTGCTAGAAGAGGTCTAAACACTTCGCTCTTCTCCTTAATTGCGGGTGTGTGCTATGAGATGACCCCCTCCCCGAATCAACCACGTAGCATCTTTTGTCGCCTTCAGTTCAGAGACCCCTATTGTGGCAAGGAAGGCGCTCGGTAATTGGTTGAGTATCCCCATATCCAGTCTGAGAGGATGACCTTTTACACCCTATCCCCAAAGAGTTGCATAGAAAGCGAGGGGGCGTATTCTGGGTTAAAGGCTTCTTACTAACACGTTGAGAGCTTGCTTCTCGCGTGCACGCAGAGAGACACAAACAGTTGAAAGAAAGGCTGGAGCTTGGTGATAAGCTACATTTGTCGGTTGCTCTTGAGACAGCCTTTTTTCCAGGAGAATAAAGAACAGCCTCTTAGTTGAAATGCAGACTCCGGTCTCTTCACCACTGCCGCCTAACAGTAGAGAAAGACGAGAGGGCAAGGATGTGTTTTGTTCCACAATTGCAGACCCTCTTCCTTTTAACGTTTGCAAGTGCACGCGCACAGGCCCCAGATATACAAAAGATTACCTTGTCCTTAGGATTGAAAAAGAAAGGCCCAGTTCTTTGCTACAGCTAAACCAAGTCACAATGGGAAACATGGTTGCGCTTGGGAGTTCTCACAGTAGCCCCGCACATAGGGGCGGGGGTGTATGTGTGCTTAAGCATCTCCTGAAATGAGGAAAAGCATACCTCAAAAGAAGGATAAAGGATGATGACATGCTTCAGATCCTTCCTGCCTCTTTCAAGTTGAGATCAGCTCTTGATGAGTTGGTGGACGTGTCCATGCAGTTTTCTTGGCAAGGTGTAGTTCGACATTGCCTTCTTTTGGGGTTTTCTTTCAAACTTCCTGGTCTAGCTTACAGCTGGTTTTCTGTGGTAGTCTCCCATCCAAATACTAACCAGGTCTGCCCCTGCTTAGCTTCTGAATGCAGCCAGATGCTTCCACCTGATCTTCAATCTAATGTATTTCTACACATGCATGTTTAGAGAGAACTGTCATAATTAAACAAAAACAAAAACAAAAACAGAAAAACCTCCATGCCACTGAAGTAGGGATAATAATGAGACAGCAAGTGACTGGCGCTCCAGTAGATGATTTCAAAGCCCTTCCTATGTATAAGTTATAGTCATACAAATCTGCTTAACCAGGTCATTTAAACACCATGCAGCTTTTTTTTTTAAAAAAAAACTACCTTTGTATACTTATTGTGTGTATGTGTATTTGACTTATAACCATAAAGATAAAGTCTGATTGATTTACCCCCTTGTAGCTAAATCTGAATAACATTCAAAGCTCAGTTTTAATACTGAAAAGGATTCTTGGGGCTTCATACGCTACACACTTCAGTGTGTTTGGTTGGTTAGTGGGTGAAAACATTGTATAAACTGTGGACAGAGGTTAATGCAGTTAATCAGGTTAATCATATCACATGAACATAACTTTTAAAACAGAGTTGGACCCGTTATCCCTTTAAAACACTAAACCAACTTCAAGTGAAGAATTAATGCCAGCCTTTTAAACAGAGGATTTTTTTTTACACACTTTCTTATGAAAGGCACTTTTCCATCCTAACCAGATATGATAGATAGATAAATAGATAGATAGATAGATAGATAGATAGATAGATAGATAGATGATAGATAGATAGATAGATAGATGATAGATAGATAGATAGATAGATAGATGATAGATAGATAGATAGATAGATAGATAGATAGATAGATAGATGATAGATAGCAGATAGATAGATGATAGATGATAGATGATAGATGATAGATAGATAGATAGATAGATAGATAGATAGATAGATAGATAGATGCAAAATGAATCTACCCCTCCCACTCCTTTTAGGAGATACAATGTCTGCAAAATAAAGATACTTTAGTTCTCTCTGCCTCTTTCCTGAAAAATTTCATTCTTTTCCTTGGGGGGGGGGAGAGTGGGGGGGGTTGTGAAAAGCAATTTCCCTTACTTCCCCTCCATTTTTTAATTTGTTTACCTTTATGGAAGCCTCTTCTATGCACTTACATAGCAGGCAATCAGAACCTTCCTCCCCTTTCTCCTTCTCCTAACAAGAATGACCGTGTAAGGATCAGAGGCAGTGCAACACTCTGGTAACTATTCTTATAGGAAGTATGATGGAGAAAGTCTGTGCCAATGTAGGTAAACACGAGCAAGAACCTTTTTACAGGAAAAGTGGGTGGGTGTTGGGGTCTGATGACCACTGAAATGAGGGACCTCCACTTCCTTCCAAATTCCAAAAGGAATCTTGATCCCCATTCCCTTAGTCTTCATGAATGGGATAAAATAAAAATCTTTGGCATCTTACTATTAATTACTGGAGGGAAAGAATAAGAAAGTAACTATGTTGAAAAGTAGAATGAATGTTTTGTCAGACTTCAACAGTCTTGGAAAACAGAAGGGAGAGATTGGTATGGCCTGAACATTCCTTCAGGTTCCACCCAGCGCCAAAATCATTTATTTACTGGGGATATCTGGATTTTCTGCTCCTGACTTTGTTTGATTCCAGTTGTCAAAGTGGTTTGGGTTGAAGTGGTTTTCTGAATCAGAGAATAAATTCACTTTGTCTCAAAGATTCTCATCAGTGGATAGAAACCGATTCCATTTAACTAACTACTTCCTCCAGAGAAAAAAAATCTTGTCCCCCCACCCCCCCAAAATAACCTAAGGAGGGAGACGAGGGAAAAGACAAGTTTCAAACTTTCCACTCAAGGAGCTTACAATCTTTGTATTCATTATTAGAGTCAAAACATTTTGCAAAATACCTCTCTTTGGATCTTTGTCTTTCTATATGAAAACTGCAGCTAGACTTTTTTATGCTCAAAGGTGGAAAGACTCGACATTGCCCACAATGGAAGAATGGAGCATGAAGATGATGGAGTTAGCTGAGATGGCAACATTGACAGCTTTGCTTAGAGAAAAAAACATTGACTAACTTTAATGCCAATTGGAAGCCCCTTTTGGACTTTTTGCAGGAGACAGAAAAAAATGAAATTATGATTTGTGGATTTGATGATTAGTTAAAATAATAGGTTATACAAAATATGTATGTTAAGATGTAGTTTTAGAGTAAGAGGTCACTGTATGATTTATCTATATCTGCCGTATAAGAAGTTGGAAGTCATTCTTTTTGTAATTTTTCCTTTCTTCCCTTTTCTTTACTTTTCATCACTTTTGTATTCTTTCTTTATTTCTAACTCCCTTGTTCTCTATTTCTCCCTTTGATTATTACTTCTTGTTTGCTTCTATCTTTATGCTTTTTATAACTTAATAAAGTTCTTATTAAAAAATACCTCTCTTAAGGTCATTAATGAAACACAGAGTACGGATTGATTAAATTGATTAAATAAGTACCCGTTGGGGATAATACCCAACTGTACAAACTTATCCAGGGAAGATCCCACTCGTGCATTAGTATCCCCTAACATGATTACCAGCGCCTTTGGGTATCTATTCTTCAGTTCCAAAATCTTAAGTCCTAATTCAAACCATTCTCCCATTTTAGGATTCAAATATACATTCAATATAAGCAGATCCAGACCCTTAAATGAAATATGAATTGGTAACAGATACTGTACCTCTGGATCTAGCGAAATCTTTCTACCCTTCCACCCCAGTTCAGCATTTACCAACAGTGAAAGACCTCCTACAGCCCTACCTCTAAAAGCCCTCCTGCGGGCTCACAGAGTACGGATGATCTTTTTAAAGCCAAGCTGTCACACTGGTCCTTCACCTTCTTTTGTAGGAATGGAGGTGGGAGAAGATAATCCTTCTTGCTTCTTTGCTCGAGTAATGGGAGCAGGATCAGCTACCTACCAAGCCAACAACTTCTAGTAGATATCTTGGTTCATATAGAATTCAATGAGTAGAAAATTGTTCTAGAATGCATCTGCTGGGCCATTCCTGTCTCCGTGCATTCAGTGGTCCCATGTGCAAGAAGCTGATGACTACATCCATGGAAAATGTGCAAGCAGCAACCTGCAGTTCCATTTCCTCCTTCTTCTTTTGATATGAAAAATGTAAATCATACAACCTGAAACCCCAACACCTTTGGCTGCCATTTTGCCTGGTCCCCACAGTTATTGAAATACATAAATTGAATGAAATTATTAAAGTGTAATATTTAATGTGATAGAACTGGGTAAATTATTAAATCCATGACTGAATTAAAAATAACTCTGTTTAGTTTAATTATATACAAATATATCTGTAAAATCAGATCAAATTTAAATTTTGTCCTTGCCTACTGCCCGTGGCTTTTTGGAATGTAGTTCCTGGAAGCCTCTCAAAGGGCATGTGTAGTTCCTAGTCCAGAAAACCACTTGCCCCTGGAATAACAGGAAGCCTGTGAGTCTGAGTATACAGTCTCTGCTATAGGTCTACCAAAGCTTTGGAATTATATGCATACTGAGGGACAAAGATGGAAAACAGGATCACAAATCCAGTAAGTCTCCATGTATCAAATTGCACTGGGGCCAACCTCAAGCAACTAGACTATGTTTGTTTTAGTTTCTTGTGAGACTACAGTGCACCTTTTGAATGTTTGCAAGTAACAGTCTCCAAGGACCTTCAGCATAGATGCTACAGAATGATGTGCTTTGTCCTTCCCTTCCTCAGCTAAATTTCCCATCACATTTAAAATTGCATAATTTGGAATGGCATCTGTAGCCACCAGCCCTTGAACAACCCATGGCAACAGATGACATTCCATGCTAAAAGAGGTCAGAAGGGGTCTTCCAACTAGTGTTTCTGGCAGGCACCATCTAAGCTCACTCTGGTGGAAATCATCTGGCCAATAAATAGATTGGTAAAGATGTGGTTTTATGCCATTGGCCTTGTGACCAAAGGAAAATGGCACAATTGTTTGATGTGATATGAATAAGGAAAAATATATATGAGTCTGAGGAAGACCAAAAATTGTGCCAAATTCTATATGATCTGATGAGGTCTGCTAGGAAAGAACCATCAGGAGAAATAGACATGTCTGAAAATTCATTCAGACTCCAACTTAGAAGCCTTAGCAACCTTCTTCCTCTCATCTCAGCTTTTTGCAAGTAAGATGCATGGCACTGTATTCAAAAGCTAAGGTCATTGTAGTGTTTGGTTAAAGATTCACTAGAAAAATCAATAATTGTCCTACTAAGTTGTCTGCAGCTAGAAAAAGAGAGTCTGTTAAGTGGTAAAATTGCAAGCTGTGTATTTAAGAGCCCTTGACAGTTCATGGATGTGAGAACACACACACACTGTCAGAGATGTGTGTCCTGGAAGTCTATGAACTCAGGAGGTAGCAAATTAGTAACTCAGAGTAGCAGAATTTTGTTTAAAAAGGAGCCAAAAATTCAGATCAGCTGAGAACAGAGTCAGTCATTTATCTAAGAACATAAGAAGAACCCTCCAGGACTAGATTCAAAGTATTCAGTGACACACAGTTATCAACCAGATGTATCCTGGACTGTCACCTGTGATGGATAGTTCTTTCCCACTATTGATCCTGAGCAAAAGGCATTTAAAGCAAGCTGACTTGGATTCTGATGGAAACATGCAGCCATCAACACAAGACGTTCTTGGTAACTTGGTAATATGTGCAGGAATTACAAACTATTTCTGGTAGACAGAACTAGTTGTTAACATGGAAACGAATCAAAACAGAAGAAAGTACTATCATTAGTAGACCAGAGTAGGTGTCAAGGGTAGGTGGATCGTCCCTAGCAACACAAACAGACACTGCTTATGGTGGGAAGTACTGAGAGACTAAGAGATGTATGGAAAGTGATCTGTTTCATTTCCTCTCAGCTAGCCTGCTATCTTCAGGTGGGTTAGAATATATTACTTTCCAGACTCTTCAACCTGGCTTTTGCTGAGAATTCGGAAAGTTGAAGTTCATATCCCTAAAAAACATCCAGGTGGAGGAACGGTGCTGTTATCTGTCACCAGCGTAGAAGTAAGATTCAGTAGCCAGTGTAGTGTCTTCTCTGTGTAGAGGGAGAACCAGCCTCTTGTTCTTCACTATACATAGCTGAATATCTAAGGTCAGCCAAGATATGCAAGTAGTAAAGGAGGGCTTCAGCACTGCAGGGATTTTCTTTTTCTTTTCTTTTCAAACAATTCATGTATTAAACCTATTTTAGCAATTATGATTTTAATCGTTTTTAGAGCAGACAAGTCTATCAAGGCAAACTGAAATCCAGGAGGCTGTAAATTAAGGGCACACATACTCATTTTTGAAAGCAACTTTGGCTCTGTTGTGACATAGGCAACGTTAAATGACGAACAAGTAAAAGTTCTTTTGCGTTTGCTATGATGATATTTCCTATTCATAAGAATCTCTCAAACATTTTAGAAGGAAAAAAAAAAATCCCCTCTATTGGGTTTGGTGAGACAGCAGCATTCACGACAAACAGGGATGTCACCAGAATGCAGATGCAGACACGATGACATAATCATTCAAATGCCACATTTATGGACTATGGATAACTAGCACAAGTACTTAAGTCATGGCATTTGCATGATGATGTCATCATGTACATGCCATCATTTATTCCCCACGTGATGAAGTTATTCGATTCAATTTTGGGGCTTCCCAACAACAACAACAAACAAAAAACCCAAATGAACCAATTTATAGGCACATGCATAATCGGCTAAGTGACCTGATTCAGATCACGGATACAGATGAGAGAGAGAAAGAGAAAGAGTGTGAGATAGGATAGACTGACTTTCTTAAACTTGAAAGTCCAGCTGTTAGGACAGGAAATGTCAACCGTGTAATACAGAATATGAACTGGTATATACATTGTGCTAAGTACGTGTGTCTGTCGGTCAGTCTGTCTGTCATCTATCATATTTGGCCAGATACTAAGCCTTCTAACAATGGATCAAAATCATGAACTAAGGCATGTTAAGCCAAAACCAACACAAAGCCCATTTTACCATAATGTGTAGGCTGAGCCTAAGCACCGTCATCTTACCAGAAATGGGTGAAACTATTCATGGTATGAGCTCCAGCTGCCTTACTACTTTTTTTTTTTTTTGTTGCCTCCAGGGTGTTGGGGTGAGTCGGAACGATTTTGTCTAAAACAAGGATCTTTTTTTCCCCATGTTTTTTTTCGCGTGATTTTTGTGAATGTGCATTTTATGTGGCCTTTTTCTTTTTTAAGAATGGTAAACTATAGCAAATTCAGAGACATGCAAATGTGCAAGGATAAATGAGTTTCGTTTCAAGTGTCGGTTAAAAATGGGAACACTGATGTTCACATTCAAATGGGAATGAAATTATTTTTTTGCTCCCTTCCTAAAGGCCACTAAGTGAGTTCGTGAGAGAAGTGAGATTTCAACGGAGGCATTCTAGCTCTCAGCTCACTATCTTAGTGACAATATCACTCCAGTCAGTCACCCCAACCTCATTATATATTTAAAACAATGGCTTCTTGAAATAACTCCCTTAAAGTCACACTTGTAGCATAAACCTCTGAGGATGTCGTAGATTTAACCAAAACAGAACTCTCAACCCTTTCTAAATGAATTGAATCTGATGCTATTTCCTGTTAATAGTAAGATCTTCACAATGAGTGTCTTGGAAAAGTTGTCTTCAGCTTGTGGCTTGTAGAAAAGAGAGGGAGCAGAAAAGATCTAAGTCAGCTTGTCAAATGCTAATCATACTAGCTAAAAAAAAGGGGGGGAGGATTAATATAATAGAATAAAGCTAATGATAAATCTGAATTAGTGTTGTTCTGATTTATTTTGTGGTTTGTGGTGAGTTTGTAGACAGCATTTAGGAAACCCCAAATGTGGTTAACTAAGAAAGCAACAGTGAGGAAAGCATGTTGCTAAAGCTTGGGCTCTTAATTCTAAGCACAAGATTTCCTTTTGTGGTCTTCTGAGATAGGAAACTGAAGAGATGTTTTCTTGGGTTAGTTTGAATGGCAACATGTTTTGGCAGGGAAATTGGTTTGGATGCACGCACTTGATTTGGAAAGATTTCTGATCCGGAAGCCAGAACGTGCGACGTATAGAAGGTGTTCAAAAGCAGAAGCACACAACGTTTGCCCTGAATGCTGCTGGTGCTGTTAAGAGTCAAGGGGTTAGGCTAACTTTTCATCCCCCCCCCCGCTTTTTCCCCCTAGACTTCGGTTTTAAGGGTAGTATTCTGAAGCTGGGTTCAGATATTATGCCTGGGCCCCATTTAATCTTGATTACTAGAATAAACCACTATGGTTTATCTATCACACAACATGTCAACCTTCCTTCCTTCCTTCCTTCCTTCCTTCCTTCCTTCCTTCCTTCCTTCCTTCCTTCCTTCCTTCCTTCCTTCCTTCCTTCCTTCCTTCCTTCCTTCCTTCCTTGCCTCTTTTAGGGATCATTTGCCATTTTTGTCTGTTTCCACTTGGAAATATGTTTTGATATTCTGGTTTCAACTTTTAGCAATTCTGGTCTGAACGCCACAAATGGAGAAGTTGGAGGACATCTGTGCCTTCCCCCATGGTTTAGTGTGATGGATCCATCCAATCTCTCTCTCTCAGCCTGCCTTGCCCAGCAAAATTATTATTGAGATAAAAATGAATAGTCTGGAAAAGAACCTATTTGTTACCCAGAGCTCCTTGAAATAATCAGTACCAATGGAAAAAGAGGATTTTTTACAGTTTATTTTGAGGAAGAGAAACGTACTCTTCCCCCTGCCCCTCCTCCTTCTTTTTTAACATGATCATAAGTTAAAAGATTCCAAAGGAGTTAAACTTCTCTCCCATCCAGGTGACCTTTCCAGCCTGTAGCAGCAAAGATGTTAATACACTTTGCACATGTTAGAGAACAACAGGTGGCCATTAACCCCCTCCCCCCAAATCTGAACAGCCTGAATTCTTTGCTTTTCAAACCAGTGGCCCTGGTATTTCAAGATTTATGCTACCTTCCCCCTCCGGCTCTGACTGACAAGCTAATCAGTGGGCTGGAGAGCCCGAAGCTATTGATTCCAGTGTAACAGAACACCCCCTGCCCCCAACCCAGTCAATGGAACAGCAATGAAATGGTTCAGCAGAGAAGAAAAGGAAGCAGAAGATGGTTGGAGCAACTTGGAAGAAACTTGCTTGCTGGCTGCACGGCAGGTATGAAAAGCTCCTGGGGAGCAAGGTTGAGTAGACAAGTTATTAAAGGGAGGGGGAGAAAGCCACAAAGCTACGCACAGGGACCTAGCTTGTCTGGTTAGAGCACAGGAAGGCATATGCTGAAAGAAAAAGGGAGATAATATTTGGGGCAAACCAAGGAGGTCTGTGTCTTTGGTGGGAAGACGTTCTTTATTTTCTTCACCCAATATAACACGATTGACACTTCTCCTCCAGCTAGCCACTCTACACCCATCATTGTAAGGGGGTGTTCAGACTGCTAAGGGGCCGCAACGTCTCATCAGGAGGAATCCCTTGCTGTCCAGATCGGTGCATATGGAAAGTTCTCTGGATGGAGCTGGAGAGAACTGCACCTGAAGGTTTGGTCCCAATGCGCTGCCGTTCATTCTGCTTAAGTGCAGGGCTGGCCATAAGAATCTTATTTAAATGGAATAAATCCCATTCTGTGTCTATAGTTTGGTTTTCTTACCTGGATGTACAGGCTGGTCCTACTCTGCAGCAAACACCAGCAGGCTATCTCAGGGAGCAGAATTTAAGGAGCGAGATAAAGGCAGGGATTTCATTTTGGTTGGACATCTTGCCCTCTTCGGGTTAATGCCAATGAGACTTTTGTGCTGAAAATTCTCTGTGTCCCCCCCCCCCTTCACTCAGCTTTCATATTTGAATCTGGGTCATCCTTCTTGCACCATCAAATTGACCTAAATCTGGGATTTCTTGCTTTTCTGATGCTCCCAAGTTTCTTCTCATACAGAGGGCTTTGACTTTACCCATATTTGCATCAGAAGATCACACTTTGGGCAGGTAGAGCGATGGTTATGGAACTAATGTGAGCAAAGATACTTCCTTTTGAGTCTTCCTGCCTCATCTGATTTATTCTTAGATTCTAAGAACCTCTTCTAAGGAACTTAGAAGGAAAGCAAGCGGCTGTACTAGAACACAACACCAACCTGCCCTGTCATTTTTATCTATAAAAATGTCTCTGGGCTCCAGATGTTTTAAATGCCACTGCTTCTATGCTAAGTGTGCCCTTCTCAAATGGGTGTGATCCTGGGGAGGGGCAGCAGTTTGGAGAAAAAGGTAAAGGCCAACTCCAGCATTTTGTCTTGGTCTGAATGTGTATTTTGTGGTCAAATGGACCCTGGCCACCATTTTGTGAATAGGCCAATTGTCTCTGTCATAGCCATTTTATAAGAAGACCCCAAAAGCTGCCTACTCCAAAAGGAACCCCCTCTCTGAAGCCAGAATTTTCTTGAGCTTTGAGTTGACTTCATCACCCAGTTTTTCCTCCATTCTCCTCTCAGGTCTTTTGTCTTTTGAGTTACAAATACAATTAAGGCGGGGGTGGGGTGGGGAGACAAGCAATGTGCCTCTGATTACACATATGAGAAAATATTAGTCACACAGGCAATTAACCACACAGAAAAGTTGGTTAATTTTTCATTGACACTAAAGGGGCTGACTTGGCACATAAAGTATAACTGACAAAAACTGGCTGTCTTAGGAAAGTTTAGGAAACATTCATTCATCACTTAGGACTGGCTGCACTTTTATAAATTTGCCTGAAGAAAGGGAATTCCCCCCCACCTTGCTGCAAATCTATCTCTGTCTGTATGGCATGCTTCCAGAGTTTTTTTTTTTTTTTCCTTTTCCTTTTTCTGCGCAATACTTAATGTTCTAGTCTTTCCATAACTGGAGACCATCGACTACTACGATTCTCAGTCCTTACACCAGACTTGATATTTCCAAATTTCTTTAATCTGGGTGCAAATCATTAAAACAATAAAAGAGCTCTGCTAGATTGGGCCAGAGCCCCACTTAGTTCAGCATTTTATATCTAACCAAGTACTTGTAGGAACCAGAAGAGCCTTTAGAAATCTGCAAAAGTTTGAATAGGAGGATAACCATCCTTTCCTGCCTGTGATTGAAGAGGTAGTAGCAGTAGCAGACATCCAGTCAAGCCAGGTATAACCATGATATTCCATGCTTTCTTTAAGAGGCAGAATACAGATATCAGAACCAGTTGCCACTAGTAGTCAATAGTCATTCATCAATCTGTCCAATCCCCTTAAAATCATCAGTGATGGCAGTGAATTCCACAGATTCCCTACTGCGGCTTTGGCTACTCACTAAACTTGCATCTTGTTTTCAGGTGGCAAAGTGGATGGGGGAACTATTTTCAATGCATTTCAGAAGCCTCTTCTTTTTTAAACAACTGGGCTGAACCAGAAGATGTTATCGTCCCTCTTTCCCCTCCTTCTTAGAAAAGAAAGAGGTAAATGATATTTTGTGCTACCATTTTGAAGCTTCTTCTCTGGAACTGTCCAATCCTTCACAAACCCATTTTGAGAGATCAAAGCCAATCCACCATCCACCCTTGCTAATACAGTGCTACAAATTCTAGCAAACATGCTGGATTTAAAGCATCTAAAAAAAAGGAAAAAGGAAAAGGAAAGGAAAGCATTCTCAAGGAGAGAAAAGCTGAAAATAAGAGCATGTGAATTGGTTGTCGCGGTTGTGTTGGCTGATGTGTGAATGAACCACTACTGTAGGCCATTCACAAAACTCTTGAAGATGGTCATTAGTTTACACAAGGAATGGAGAGTGTGTAGTTTTGGTTTTTCTCAGTTTCATATCCTTCCAATCCATGTTATTGTTGATTCAATTGAAGCCAACCAACGCATTTCTCCTCCAAGGGTCTTGCCTTCTTTATGGCCTCATTCTGTGGTCTAACCCAACACGTGGGGAACAGCCAGGTTTTTAGGGCCTTACAGGAGGACAGAATTGGGGCCATTTGAACCTCAGAGGGAATACAGTATGATCCATAGTACAGCAGAGAAGGCATGCCCCCTGAGTCACTCTAGGTGGCATTGTTTCATGGAAAGCACCCAAAGCATGCCCACTCTGCTAGATCTCAGGGACTAAGAGTTCTAAGCAGAGACTATTAGAGACAGGCACTCCCACAAGTAATCCAGTCTTGTGCTATGAAGGGCTTTATAGGTGATAACCAGCAACTTGAATTGCATCCAAAAGCTTATAGGGAGCTAGCGCAGCTCACAAAACAGTGATGTTACATGGGTGTACCACAATACAGCCAGAAATATACTGCTGTATTCTGGGCTAAATGCAGTTTTCAGGTGGTTTTCAAGGGCAGCGCCGTGTAGACCACACTACAGTAATTTAGATGGGAGGTGACTGGGCATGAGTGAGTAGGACCTTCCAATTCAGGAACGGGCACAACTTGTTCACAAGATAGATTTCTGCAAAGGTTCTTTTGGCCTTGATTGCCACCTTCTCTTCCAGCAGAAATTGAGAGTCCAATAGAAACCCAAAATTGCATGCCAGTTCTGTTTGGAGGAATGTAACCCCATCCAGGATCAAAGGTGGAGAATCCTCAGAGCCAGAGGACTCAGAGCCCCATAACCACTTATTCTTGCTACAGTTAAGCCAATGTCTGTGTTTCCCCATCCTGAGTCTCCCAATCTCCAGTCATTGGGAGAAAACCTTGATGGCATCACTTGGTTGACCCAGGGTAGAGATGCCTCACTGGACATCACTAGTCTATTGATGATATCTGATCTCGTAACGATGGATGACCTCATCCAGCAGTTCCACGCAGATGTTAAATAGCAGCGGAGAAAGAGTACAGCCCTGGAGATCCCTGCAATGCAAAATTCTTATTTGCACTTTTGCTTAATGTAGATAATTTCCTCAATTTCTCTTCCCAAATAATTATTTTTGAAGCATTATTTTCATGTACTTTTGCACAGACATTTCTTTAATATTATATGGCAAAATGCACTGAGAAATTCAGAAAAATGTACATTTCAAAGAGTAACTGGTTGGTCCAAGAGCGATATTGGATAAATTTGCATTGAGAGGAGAAATCCCCCCCCCATCCCTTCACTAGTATTGCTAGAGAAGCATTCCCCCTCTCTTTTTTCTTTCATCACAAAGATGATGTCCATCTTTCTAAGTTGAATGCAGACAGGAGCCAGTTCTATTGCAATCAGCAGGCTCGTAAAAGAGACTTACTGTTGGCTTTGGATTAGCAGTGAAGTCAGTGCTGGCGTGGCAATCAGCAGCTGCTGATGCCTCTCACAGGCTGTTGACAGGCATTAATAAAAACCTAATCTGAGGAAATTATGAAAAACCTCATCATTATGCAATCTGGTTTATGTTTTGGCATGTGCCAGGAGTTGGCTGGTTTTCAAGGGAAACCACCAATTCTAGCTTCTATTTATTTTACTCTTTGGCTATGATACAATAAGCTACATGGAGAGTCTGAATGTCATGGTTTATGCTTTCCCCATCACCATGTTGGTAATATAGACCATTTCAGGAATGGCAAGCTCTGAGTTTGCACAATTTGTTTTTCTTCTTCTTAAAACTCATCAACCAGAGTCAAGACGTTGGCCACTGAACTGTGAACTTTCTCCAACCTGACCCAGATGTATAGACTTCCAATTCTAGTACTTGAGCCAACAGAGGCTTTATTGAAAACTCTGGGAATTGCTTAAGACATCTGGAGGGGCAGCCAAGTTGGGAAAAGCTAAATTAAACTGCATTATGCCTCTGAGCAAATTCTGAATCCAGTATTTTGTTTCCAATAGTAGAACAGCATATTCTGTCTCATGTAAAGCTGCTCTCATTTCACACCTAAATGAAAAGGGTTGGGGGAATTCTTTTCACTGCTCTTTTTATCCAGTTGGCAGTCTGGAATTCTTTCTAATCTATTGCAAATACCTTCTGATTGCTTAATTGCTTATTTAAAATAGCAGTAAATTAATCCAATCCCAGTTAGGGCTGAGTGTAACCTCAGATGTTTGCCCTGACGTTTTGCTCTGATGATGTGCCTGTTTCTTTTTTTCATAGCGGTTCCTTGCAATTGGTATTTGTAGAGGCCAGTTTGGTGTAGTGGTTAAGGCTTCAGGCTAGAAACTGGAAGACCATGAGTTCTAGTCTTGCCTTAGGCACGAAGCCAGCTGGGTGACCTTGGGCCAATCACTCTCTCTCAGCCCTAGGAAGGAGGCAAGGGCAAACCACTTCCCAAAAACCTTGCCAAGAAAACTGCAGGGACTTGTCCAGGCAGTCGCCAGGAGTCAACACTGACTTGAAGGTACAAAAATAGCCATCAAATCTTCCTGAGATGATTTTGCTGGCAAAAAAATACTGAAAAACCTCACCCCTCTTTGTATGTTAAAATGAACCCCTCAGCAAATATAGGTGGACTTCAAGCTATCCTTAACAGTTTTGGAAAAGTAAAGAATGAAGATGTTTCTCAAATCGTTCTAGTAATTAAATTACTATGACTATTCAGAAGCTTTCAGAAAATGAGATGAAATGATCCCATTAATACTAGACAGAGACAGTTTCCTTAATTTAGTTTTCCTAGTTGATTTTTGTTTCACAAGAAGAAGAGGATCTTGGAGAAATTCTCCTGGGTACAGTAGGTTTTCTTGCACTTCCTTATTTACACAATGGCCAAGGCGCGTGTGCAAATATCCTGCTTTTCCCTGTACATTCACCTCTCTGCTTATCTGTAGCCTCCCTGACTTCCCTTGCTTCCATTCAGCCCCAAAGGAAGACATTAGGAGAGAAGTTCCCTGGTGGGGCTTTAAGACTAGCATTACGGCCACAGCTAATGATAATTTTATCCTTGAGAAAATGTTGGAAAATGTCTCTTTCCCCTGGAGGAATTCAGAGAAATCATCTCCGTCCTCAAGTTTAGTGGAACATTTCAAAAGGTAGAGTTTCTAGCCAACTCTAGATCCAATCTTCAGATGGATTAACCATATGGATTCACACAGAGAAAATGTAATATTCTGGGATAAGTCTCCAAGGCTGACGTGGGAAAGAGTTTGGGCTTAAATTCCAGTTAATTAATCACCCTGGAAGAAGGAGCACTGACCCAGTTAGATGCAGGCCATAGCAACGTTTTCTGGAAGATCCCTTGAGTTAGGTGAGAATTGCACAGAGGAAACTCTCTTGCTGTCCTAGTCTGAATGGGAGTTGTTTTGTCATGGGGAAGTCCTGAAGCATCTGCCCTTTGTAACAAGCTAAACCTTACTGCAGGATGATTCCCAATGCTATTTTTCTTACACATTGTTAGGCAAACACAGCAAATTCTCTGTTGCTGTACTGCCTTGTTTTGCATGTCTTTTTTTATGCATATATCCGTCCATGTTCGTGCATCGTCATCGATGAAGACTTTGACACCAGTTTTTTTTAATATGTCACGTTGAGACTAGATATGGTGTGTCTGAAGATGACTGATCAGACCAATACGGGCATGGAACGTTCTTGCACGTGTTGGGCCGACATGTGTAGGCACTGCAGTTGTTGTGCTAGTGGCTCTGGCCTTACGCAGCTCATGCTGATGTTGTGCTTCAACCGTGCGCCTTGCTTTGTAAGCTTGACAGCCCTTGTGGATGAGGCCATGCCACGTAGGGTGGTTTTGTGTCTGTATCAAGTGATGTCAGGGAGGCCTTTAGTGGGTCTTTGTAATATTTCTTCTGCCCTTCATGTAAGCTCTTCCAGCAGAGAGTTCCCCAAAAAGGAGCTGCACTCGCCAGCATACGGATGAGTGACCTGCCCATCGGGTCTGTGCTCTCATCAGCAGTGTGTGGACTGATGGTAGACATGCTTTAGGTAAAACTTCAGCGTCAGGTACTTGTCCTGCCATCTGATGCCTAATATCCTGCGAAGACAAGTCATGTGGAAATGGTTGACCTGTCTTGCATGCCTTCTATACACAGTCCCCGTTTCACAGGCGTACAAAAGGACAGTAAGTACCACGGCTCTGTAGACCTTCATTTTCATTACTGAGCTGATTCCTCAATGTTCCTACACAGTGGAGCAAGTCTACCGAAAGCAGAGCTTGTCTTTGCTATTCTGCAGTGAACTTCTGTATCAATAGTCACTGCTTGGGAAAAGATACTACCAAGATAATTAAACTGGTTTACTGCCTGTAGTTTCAGCTGTTTGATTGTGATTTTGGGTTCTGTGCATGGTGCAGGCGGAGCAGGTTGGGGCATGACTGTGGTTTTTTGGATGTTGATGGTAAGTCCAAAGATGTCACAAGCCATGGAGAATTTCTCCATACTGAGTTGCATCTCTGGCTCTGTATCACAGAACGCTTTCCTTCACTTTGATAATAGCTTGAAGTCTTCTCAGGTTGAAGAGTTTCCCATCCACTCTGTACCTGAAGCTGATTCCAGCATCACTGTCCTGAAAGGCATCATTCAGCATGGCAGTAAACATCATGCTGAACAGTGTGGGGTCTGCACAGAACCCTGTTTGACACCATTAGTGACCGGAAATGCCTTAGAGGATTCTCTGCCATCCAGCATCCTGGCCATCATGCCATCATGGAACGGGCTTACCATCTGAATGAATTTGGCAGGGCAGCCGAACTTCGACATGATCCTCCACAGGCTGTGTCACCTAACAGTGTTAAAGGCTTTCGTGAGGTCAACAAAGTTTGTGTAAAGTTCACGATTCTGCTCCTGACACTTCTCCTGAAGTTGGCGCACAGCAAAAATCAGGTCAATAGTCCCAGGACCTTTGCCGAATGCACACTGTGACTCTGGCAGCAGGCCCAGCTCCAAATGGGTGACCAGATGGTTTAGCAGGACTCTTGCAAGGGTTTTTCCTGCAACAGAGAGCAGCAAGATTCCTCAGTAGTTGTCACTTACTTGTCCATTGCCCTTCCTTTTGTGTGATAGATGCATCTTTAAGTTCCTGAGGAATAGATCCTTGCTTCCAGAAAGACTGGAACAACTCGGTGAGTTTCTCTATAAGTACAGGATCACTGGCTTTGTAGATCTCTGCAGGTATAGCATCTTATATGCACTTACAAGAAGCACACACACACACACTCTAAAATACTAGTCTCTGGAAGAAAGGAGGCACCAAACCAACCAACCGACCAATCAACCAACAAAAAATCAACAACAGCACACACACACCCAGAAACGAGCACTTGATGTAATAAAGTCAATTTAAAATTTGTTCTACCAATCTTTTGCATCTGTAATTTTCCCATTAAACGTAAATGCCCACGAGGCATGCCATTTGCATTACATTGCATTTGCAGTCTTTAAAACAAACTATAAATCCCCCTCCTTGTTTCATGTGATTGATGTTGTTGTATAAATACCACCATAAACCTCAAAGGGGGCTAACAGTGACAGTAAATTAAAGTTTTTGAGTCTGCTAGTACCACCACACTTAAGTCCTTGATCTTATGCAATGTTGTTAACCCCTATCTCATTGCCCTCCTGAACTGACCTTCCTCCCACTCTTTCCATTTTTTTTCTCCCTTTCTCCAGCTCTGCCCCCATTTGGAGTTTCTTGAGTAACACCTTTCCAGTTCTTGCAACAAGTCCCACCCAAGTGGGGAGATGCTATTAATTACCACGCAGTTCCGCAGCGCCTCTGCAGATGTAAAAAAGCAGACTCGGACCTTGCAGATGGGGCTGTTGAATTGCAAAACATCTGGAGGAGAGTCTCCTCTTGGAAATAGGGGGCAGCCCAATTAATTAGGCAGCATTGGTCTCAGAGAGAAGTAACTCCTTTGGGCACAAAGTTCCTGTTCTCTGCTTTATGGGGAATGGAATGTGGTCATTCTCCCCAGGTCCTGCTATACTCTTTCATCATGGGCGGTTGAGAAATTTAACAAACAAACAAACAAACAAACAAATAAATAAATAAATAAATATTGTGCAGCAGCAATATAGGAAGATGCTGCAGGCAGACAATCATTTTAATGACAATGGCAAAGGCATCATTTCATACTGCATGGGATGAAGCAATGTTAAACTACTCCTGTACTTCACCAAGAAGGCCACACAAATAGACAATATCAATCATTTACAGTGCCGGATGATGGGTCCCTCACAATGGATGACACTCAACATGCTACTGAGGAAGAGCTTAGTAGATCTTTCTAATGGTCTTTATGACGTGGCTAGATTAAAGCCTTTGGGACATCTTGTTGCCAACGTTGCCATGCAGGAAAAGAAAATCCAAAGCTGCAAAGACAGAATTACAGTAGGAACATGGAACGTAAGAAGCATGAATAGAATGCTAAAGTTGGAAATCTTAAAGGGGGAAAAGTGGTTGGACTACATGGCCCAGGGAAATTGAAATGAAGCAGGACAAGAACATTTTGGCCAGTCCAACTATTTCTTCATAGCTAGCACAGTCTTCAAACAACGCCGTTATACATGAACATCACTAGATGAAGTACAAAAACTCAAATTGACTATACTATTAATACAAAGAGACGGAGAAGCTTAGTTATAGCATCAAAGACATGGCCAGAGACTGACTATGGTACAGATCAAAAACTGCTCATGTGCAAGTTCCATGTCAAGCTAAAACAGCAGAAGAAAGACAGCCAGTTTCCATTATATGATCTCAGCATATACCCACCATTTTCAAGGAGAACATCTGGAATCGCTTTGAAGTCCTGAACAACATTGATAGGGAACCAGTGGAGCTATGGAATGAACTTAAAGAAATTGGTAAGGAAGGAAGACTACTAGAGATCATGAAACAGAAACAACAACAACAACAACAAAATGTATGTCAGAACAAACAGTGAAAATTGCCAAGAAGAGAAGAGAAGCTAACACCAAGAAAGACAAAATTCTCATGAAGGAACTTCACAAAG
Organism: Python bivittatus; assembly: GCF_059951505.1. Lineage (NCBI taxonomy): Eukaryota > Metazoa > Chordata > Lepidosauria > Squamata > Pythonidae > Python > Python bivittatus. Next base: position 1,537,340 of record NW_028277053.1, on the reverse strand, counting down.
AATTTTTAGAAGAGGCAACAAACAGCATTACAACATCTGTAAAGACAATGAAGATGGAAACAGACATGGAAAAACAAGGAAAATCTTCCAAATGGTCTCTGAACTCAGGAGATTCCAACCCTGAATTGGTATGCTAAAGGATGCCAATGAATAAATGGCAACTGATTCAAGGAAGATCAAATAGAGATAGAAGAAGCATACTCAGTGTATATTCCTGTAGTTTTATACATTACATGTGTGCATCTTCATAAGAACATATCCTTAGTGAAGGGATTTTTGTCTAAAGGATTCTTGGTCCACTGTTTGGACAAATGGACTCAGAACTAACATTCTTATTGGCCAGGTTAAATGATTAAACAATATGCTTAACCTTAAACCCATGTTAATAAAATGTAATGCTTGTTTTCGCATAATGGCCCTATCGTAATATAGCTTGACATGGTAGCCTATTGCATACAACATGCTAAAAGAAGAGCTGGGTTAAGCCACAAATTACCCAATCCTATTTTTACCCTACTCTAATATGTCCAAACACAGTCAAAATCATAAGAAATGTATGCATGTATGTATGTATGTATGTATGTATGTATGTATGTATGTAATTATGTATTTATTTCAATTTGTACCCTGCCCAACTCCCAGTGGTTTTACTATACAGTAGTTTGGGAATAGATTAAAAAGATTTTCTAACTCTTGGATAGAAAAACCCTGTGACTGACTCGGCTCACCGTGCGTATTGTCCTATGGGTTATTTAAGTCTGGTTTCTTGAATATACAACAGCTGGATACAAATGCTAAGCAAAGGCTATGCTTTGTAAGCGACCATGTTGTCACACGATCCCAAATATTGTAAATGGTTTCTTCTTCCAAGATCTGTGACTGTCAGTGGCCTTGTTCATTCGATTTCTGAGTCTTAAAAATCACCTTGGATTTTTTTCCCCTCCTTCTTTGACGCTGCAGGAGCGGGTGTCTCTGACTCGAGGAAAAAGCCCATTTAACTAAACTTAGTTCCTTTTCAAACTCTAACACACCTCTTTGTAACTTCCGTCTCATCCAATATAGCTCCTAGGGTGAAAGGAAATGAACAAGTAATGGTATTTAATGCTCTGACATTTGGTGAATGAGACACATTTGCCCCAGTAATTTCCATGTTCCACAAGTTATGAAGCACAATGCCATTTTTTCCTATCTGTGGCTGAGATCCAAAATGCTTCTTGAGTCACACTCAAAGAACAAGCTGAGTGTCCCAATAAAGTGTTGGGGCTTGTTCTGTCAGTATTAACATCCACTTCCTCCTACCCAGATTTTCATTGGCAATCAATATTTGCCTCTCAGGGACAGCAAATTATTTTAACTTTATGTGTGGTGTTATTGTGGCTATTTTAAAATCAATCAGGGTTAGGTATGGTGCATAAAGTATAGCTGGTTTGCATGATGATCAGACCAGACAGTGTTCTTCACAGAGTGAATAAGTGGCCATATGAATGTCAACATGCTATCTATGATAATGGCATTCCACCACAAAGGCAGAACAGGATATTTACGAATACAGTGCAAACATACATATGTACGAACTAATATACACGAACACAGTTCAAAAATGGCCCAGAATAATTCTGTTCCATTTATCTCTTTGGGTTTGAGGGCAAAGGTTTGCTCCTGTCTTTTGTTGAATTGGTTAAGGACAAAGCAGAATTGATCATCTCCTCCTCCTTTATCATGAGATGCTAAGAATCTAGCCTAGTTGATTTCTTTAACTGTTCAATTGACCCATGCATCACAGTCATTACAGTACTGATGGCCTCATCATCCAGAAGCTGCTTCTTCTGCAGTGCTTCCTGGAATGATCCTTTAATCTCGAATCTTTTCTAGGTAGTAGCATTTGGCTCACTGTCTTATCAGTGCAAAGAGGCTTCTTCAGTTAGTGGACCTGCTTTTTCTGTATTCCCATGTTCTGGCCAGCACATAGAATTAATTCCTGTCTAACACCCTTATGGTTGACAGTTCAAGACCTGTTATTGGCTTACGTCCTAACAAGTGACCCACTTTTTATGAACTGTCATTTTTTTAAAGGAACAAAAATCACATGAGAGTATAATAATAGCTATAGAATCATATATATCCTCCAGAATTAGCATACTGTATAAAGAAGTAGTGGGTCATGGAAGCTGACTTAGAAGGTCACCTATTACAAAATGTCACGGATGACCTAGTTTTAAGGAATTGTTTGGAATATTTAGCCAGAGAAAAGATGATACACTGAACAGTGGTGACATTAATGCTAACACACATACACTTGCTCACACAGAGACACACCACACACACACAATTTACACTGAAGTATATTATTTAGTAAAGCAAAAACAATGCCTAGACAACTATATTTCAAATCCTAGACTTCCTAGGAGGGGTGAACAATCAAGATTTATTGGAGTTTTCAGCACACTGGGAAATGAAGCCACCAAAACTCATTAGCATTGCCTATTAAAAAGCAGAGTCTGGGGTACAACTCAGAAAAAGATGCCTTCTTTTTTGAGCTGCTCTGCAAACTGGAAGTACAACAGGGACTTCATCTATTTTAAAATACCCTTCTCTTTTGAGTGGTCTAGATCCCATTTGCCCACCATAAAACCCCCTTTTCCTTGTTTCACACTATTATCACCATTTTCTGACTTCCCTTCAGCTGTACCTTGACTTCCTCCAAAACTCTTGGCTTCTTTACCTGAATCCAATTTGAGCGGTCAAGTGACCATTTCTTAACTGGATTATATTGTCAGTAGTCATTACAGAAAGATACCAACCCAATTTCTATTCCACATATTCACCCTGGCAGTCCTGAAACAATGTGTGTCAAAGTAATCTTGTTTAGACTGTAAGCAGGTACATATAAATAGTATTATGGCTGAAATGAGATGGCAGTTTACTTTCAGGACATTTCCCCTTGACCTTGCAAACATGACAGGGACCAGGTTCAGTTCCCTACTTTACATAATCCCATTCCTGCCCCTACCCAAAACCCCAAGCCTTGTCCTTGCTGAAAAGAAAGAAATATTGTTCACCATTAACAAGGCAGAATGAAATTGACTAGAGGCAGCAGAGATCCTGCCCTGTGCAATTGACTAAGGCAGACCTCATAAGAAAATTGCCACCAACCTATTGGTCAATATGCATCTAATCTCATCAGTGTTCTTCTGCTGACCAGCAAGATTCAACCGCTATTTCCAGCACTGTAAAATGGCTGTCCTGAAATGATCAAACTTATATGGTTTTCTCCATATGGTCCCAAGATCCTGATAGCAAATCAGAGCCCTAGAATTTCCTGCTCTACCTTTCAAAATTCTTCTGAAAGGTTTTTACTTTTGTATTGTTCTCTGTTCCTGTCCTTGTGGAGCTAGCACCCAATGATCATTGAAATAAATGGTTGGTTATTTCTCCTACTTTCTTCTGAATTTTCCATGACAAGCAGAATCTCTTTTAATGAATCAGGATCTGGGTCTTTTCAAGATGAGCATGGCATACCACAGTGGATTTTAGATCTTGCTATGAAGTGTATCATGAATACAGGATATCAGTAATTGAATTGACATATGAAATCGTGAGTACCAAAATCTGCCATGCTGTCTTTCAGAAGTTTTCTTCCCGCACAAAGGAGCTTCAATTTTTCTCCATTCTCATGTCTTTTGAATGTCTCTTGGGGGTGCTTCTGAGCTCACTTTATAACATGGCAAAAGTATTACTGCTGGTGTTGTGATTTCTGGAACACATCTTTCCAGCACTTTGAAGCCTCCCTGGCTCCCAGTCTGAAAAAGAACCATGGGAGGAATTCTCTTGCAATGCTTTCCCCTTGGGAATTAAGGAAAACCTGAGGAGGGAGGGAGGGAGGGAGGGAAGGAAGGAAGGAAGGAAGGAAGGAAGGAAGGAAGGAAGGAAGGAAGGAAGGAAGGAAGGAAGGAAGGAAGGAAGGAAGTTTTAATGAAATATGCTAAGGTTTAAAATCCTTACAAATTAAATTATTTGAAGGAAAAGTAGTAAGGTGGAAATGGAAGCAAGGGCATGGGGGAAGGAAGGAAGGAAGGAAGGAAGGAAGGAAGGAAGGAAGGAAGGAAGGAAGGAAGGAAGGAAGGAAGGAAGGAAGGAAGGAAGGGTGTCCATATAAAACACTGACTACTTTGCCATTAAATACATGAAAGAATACTAGAGCTGTAACTTGTCAGAAAATCAAAAATAGATATCTTATATCCTCTATAAATAAAAGTTTCCCTCAAATGAAGGAGAAAAATAGAGTTATTCATTTGTCCCTGCCTCCTTGGGTTATGTCTATAATGCTTTTCCTCTTGCAGCCCTTGGTGGTGGTGGTGGTGATGATAACAATAATAATGTATGCCAGGTACACAAAAGATTTTTGCATTGTATGGGATCAGATCAGCATCAAATGAATAATCTCTCCAGTTTTGGAGTCCTAATCTGGCTGATTTCATTGTTTCACAATTGGTTATTTTGGTTTGGTATTAAGTATTTTGGTTTGGTATATATTTTTTTCGTTAGGCTTTGTTGAATTTTTCTGTAGGCTGCCCAGAGTCACTTTGGTTGAGTTGGGCAGCCACATAAATGTTTTAAATAAATAAAGTTCAAGATGGAGAACGACTTGTAAAAATAAGCCGCTTCTCTCCTTCAAAGGAGCAACAAGATCCTGGTGGCAACATATTTTTTTCAATTAGGAAAGGAGAAAGCCACCATTTTTTTATTTTTTTTTGGAAGAGAAAACTCTTCTTGGTAGAGATAATATCTGCCAATAGATGGTGGTTCAGTTGGATGATACTGTTCATACTGGTCTGTAAGCCTATCCTCCACAGCAGAGGGAAAATCTGGGATGTTGGGGACTGCACCAACGATTGGCTTTATATTTAATGTCATTCCATAGCAATCCAACTGAAGTTAAAGCACAAGGAGTTACATTAAGGAGTTGTTGCACATATGGGTGAAACTGGTCTGCTGAACATATTCAGAAGGTTATTTTAGACTTCATGTTGGAGGATATCTTTGGGCTCTTAATTTGAAAAACAGCCGACCATTGTATGCCAGATGATTTCTTATCCCAAACAGGGTAATTGCACATCAACATACTTTTTCAAGAAACTGGTTCCTCTGTTTCTATGGTTCTGATCCAGCAACTACCACCCAAGTTGTGACCTCTGCTCTATCCTCAAGTAACATTGATTCCGTTGTAGCTTATGGGAATCGAGACAAACAATGCTGTTGTAGAACCAGCTAGCAAATTAAATCCAGATTATGGAAATTACAGGAGCCTTGCTGTTTTATGCAATATTTATTAGAGATCCAATTATTTGAAGGATAATTTAAGGCTGCCTCTTTTTTTCCCCCTCCCATGGAATCAGGCTCACCTGTTGAAAGCTGATGAGCTCTGGAGACAGATCAGGACATGCTAATGTACATTGACAATAAATTATGAAAACAATAATTGTGGTTCATCAGACCCCGTTTGTGGGGGGGAAAAAAACACCCTGTTTATTCTGATTCTAGTGCCAGCTGTCTCAAACTTTAATTTAAGTGCTAGCTTGAGGCAAGACATTTGGAATACTAGTTGAGAGTGTTTTATAGCCAAAGCAATATGTTTTACTAACCTCAAATACTATGTTGATGATGATTTTAATGGGAAGTATAATTTGTGTGTAGGAGGTTCAGGGTGAGCTTTGATTTAACCAGAACAGGCACAAGCTAGAAAACCTCAATGTTTTCTAACTTAACCAGTTGCCAAATCTAAAATCAAGGGAAGGAAAAGGAGGGGGGGGGGGGGAGACTGTGGCAGAAATTCAACTTACTCCATAGCAATGATTGGCATTGCCTATTGCTTATTTATAATCTAGTGTGTGAATGAAAAAGCCTAAGGATTCCCCTGCACATTTTTACCACTTCTTTCATTTTTGAAGAAAGAATATTTGCCTATGAAACTTATTTCAAGTGTGAAAAGGGTTTGGGGAAATGTTGCATGGATAAAGATAATGTTCTTGCACACACTTTGTTATACAGTGGCTATGGGAAGTGCATGAATATACTGTACCTCATTGTCCAATCCTCTGCCCTATAATATGCAGCTTCACTAGCTTCAAACACTTCATTAAACCCTAAGTGAGAACCTTAGAAGGGAGATGTTAACAGGTCATTTTCAGATTGGGAATGGTTTGTCACCAAGCAAGTTTCAGAGCAATGGGAAGATGGGTCATAGAAATCAACGCCAGTATTAACACTCTTCCCCATTTCTGTGGTGCAATATGCATTGCCAGAACTTTTTGGCTCTCTGAGCTAAGAGGATCCCAAATCAATCTTCTGAGAACTATAAGCTTAGAAAACCACAAATAATTGTTATACATAATTAAACTAGAGAACGTTATATGATATCAAGCTGTTTGACTTGTTCACTGGGAGAATGAAAGTGGGCTGCCATGGCCCATGTGTACCCCCAACCCTACTTAGAGGGTACCCAAGATCATGGCTCTGAAATTTGGTGTCATATTCTCAATATCCAGCTTCACAGTTTTTCAGGTTTTAGGGAAAGAAAGTTAAAAAAAAAAGTTAGTAAACTTATGCAAGACTAACATCCATCTTCTACTGAAATAACTCTCAAGCCCTACCAGTAGAAAAGATCTCACCAATCTCCTTGATCATTGGTTCCACTTTCAAATTATTTTTATTGTCAGGAAATTTTCCCTAAAATTTAACTTGAACTTGTCTTCCTAAATCCACTTTTTTGTGACTTGTAGTCTGAAATATAAATGACAGGTCTTGCCCTACTTTTGAATGTCATCTCTTCATAATAGTCCTCCTTGGTATTTTTTTTCTCAATACAGAACATGCCCAGTTCCCTCTATGTCTCCTTCTTGGACTTTTAGGTCACTAGAACATCCACATTGCCCTTCTCTGTGTATGTTTAATGAACTTGTCTTAAAATGTGGAACCCAAAACTAGATACAATGCTCAAGGTGGGCAGAAGAAAAGGACTGACCCATTCAAAATATTTGGTGGTGGAACTATTATTAGAGCATTAGCTATCTTTTTTGTTTTTTATGTCACCATCAAATTCGATAAGCATTCCTTCTACTTCTTTATCCAAGTTATTATTAAAAATGTTGATGAGAAGAGAGCCCAAGATTGAATGTTGTGGAACCCCACTTAATGTCTCACTTCACTTTGATGAAGAACCATTAGCAAAAACATTCTTTGAGTATGGTTTCAAATACATCTGGAAATCTGATCTAACAGAATGACATAAAGCTCAGGTTGCTAAGTGGAATAATATGTACTTTGTTAAATGCTTTGGTGAGTTCAAGATATATTATGTCCACAGCATTCCCACAATCTACCAAGTTACCCAATCAAAAATGTATGAATATTAGTACTAATCAAGTTGGCAAACCCATATCTGAGCAACGCTGTTTGGCAACTGGTAGAATCCCTCCACTCTTTCATACACAGAGAGAGAGAGAAAAAAAAGTACACCGCATTCCTTATATATAGAAAATTAACATGTCAAGGAAAATCCTTGACTAGAACTAGTGTCAGGTTCAGCCCAAGAATAACAATGAGGCAATCCAGTCCAGTCCAGTCCCTTTATTACCTTGCACCTTACAGACAGAATCTCGCCAGACTAAACCTATGCTAAAGCAACTAGTGGATATACCCCGTGAGACTCTCGGGAGGGGCCAGCCTCAGCTTCTTCCTCTTCTCACGGTCCTGCTGCGGGCTAAGAAAGCACTTGCCTGAAACCTGTCCTGGAATGTCCCCCCTCCCTTGTGATAACCTTGATCCTCCATTCTAGTATCCTCCTCACTCAAGCCTTCCATTACAACTAGGGAAGCTACAACATATCACACTATAGGGAGGAAGCTGCAATTAGGTGACTGTCAGCCCTATAGGGTAAATCAGACTAAGAAACCAATGGCATATAGGTCTAAAAATAATGTTATTAGAATAGCTTTAGTAACAGAATCTTGTACGTCTGAAAGTGTTTCCCTCCTCCCTCCCTTTATCTTTGTATGAATTAGGGAGGGGCCTATCTGAAGTGTTTAATCAATTAGTTTCTGGAAATGGACTTAAGCTGTGCTTGTCTGATTGTTGCCAGGGTAATGGATCTTCCCACTGTCCTTCGCTGTCCTATTCCCTACACCCTCTATGGTGACCACATACAAATTATTGATAGGTCAAACTAAAGATTACCTTCTTATTGTTCTTTAACGCTAAAGTAGACTTAGTCTTCAAGCAGAAGATCATAAAGTAAGACACGTGGCTATTTTACCTGAAGTCTTTTCCCTTGATATGCAAGTTTTCTGCCCAAGAGAGGCGTTTCCCTCATGTCAGCTATCCATCATTTGAGCAGGCATCTGCGGGTTACAGTAATGCAACTTATATCCAATACACTGATATGTGGCAAGATCCAAATACACTGCCCAGGTGATTGTTTAGGTTCATGAGCAGGCAGTCCATCTGTCTGGCAGAATTATCAGCTCCATGTTAGATTTGAGGCAAGGTTGGCATTCTCTTAATTAATCTGGTTTCAAAGACCAACAATGAACAGGTCTCAAGAGAGTTTATCTGTTTTTACTTCCTAGAAAGTTTGATCACCCCTCCTGAAACACTCGAGTGGAAACACCCAGATGGAAACTTGAAAAGGAAATTCTTAAATCAAAACAGCACACCTCCAAGGCACCCTGAAAAGGCAATTAAAACCATTTCCCCATGTACAGCTATGATAATGTTGCCTAAACGTTCCTAATTTTCAACATCTGTTATGCCTTGTCAGGAGTTCTGCTCCCGGCACCCCCAAGACAATTTTTAAAGATTTCTGCCAATGTAATTCAATTTAAAGCTTTTAATGTCAACTCAACGGGTCATGCAACTTTCCCCACGTCTGTGCTTGCAACTCAGAGACAAGGCAGAAAGTATGATGAATGTTTTTCAGTGGAGGATTTTTATTTGGAGCAAATTGCAAAGGCATCTTGTTTCATTATTTGCAAAGCATGTCTTCAAAACATTGCACACTCCCCCTTTTCTTCTGCATGTGCACAGAGCTGATATTTGCAAGCCGTTTTATTGGTGGGGTGAGCTATTTGCAATCCTTCTGCAATGCAGGCAGTTATTTTCATCCAACTGCAATTATTGGCTAAGTCCTGTTGTAACTATTCCTCTGTTGTCTGCCGAAACTGTTTGTTAAACAATAAACTCAATCATGCATTCAGTTATGCAAATGTTGCTCTAAGGAAGTGAGCTGATAGTCTTCATCCTTATTCAACGAATGGTCACAACAAAATATTCCTTGGTTGCCTTTAAACAGTCAGTCTAGTCAATGAATCACTAGCCATCCAGTGCCTCCAAACTTCCATTTGAAGGCACAGATATTTAACACCCATCTCTTATATGCAAAAGGCGGGTCATCTTTTGCAAAAGTCTTTTGGTTTCTCCCCAAGTTTCTCTGATGCTTTTGCTTGAGGAAGAACTTTTAAATCCTTAACTAATCTCATTTGAGGTCTAATTCAACAGTAGCCTTGAGATAAACTCTGCCATAATTGGGCTACAAAAATCTCCATAACCACTAGAAAGCTGCAAAATATTAAGAATATTCAATATCTCTCTGCTTCCATCTGATGGTTATCTAGATTTTTGCAGCTCAGATATGACTGGCTTACTTATGACGTGCAAAAGAACCTGAAGAAACATCTCTGCTATTATAAAACTTTGACACACTTCCAAGATCTAGTGTTGGTTTCACCTAATCAAGCCATGCTAGAAATTCTCCCCGTTCTAGCCTTGCTCTCTGTCAAACTTTGCTTACTTCTCCAGCTCAACAGGGTTCATAATACAACAAGTTTACTAAACAGGTTTACATGTACCCTTTTGCTATGGCTCTAAGCACAGCCTGCAGTGGGGTTTATCCTAATCTGATAAAAGAAAGGAGGAGCGTTTCTTGCTGTATACAAGGAATCTCACCTATACAGGTAGTCCCCAGTTGAAGAACGAGTTCCATTCCCAAGGTCTGTCCTTAAGTTAAATTTGTTTGTAAGCTGGAATGGTATTACAGTATACGTAATACTGTATAAGTAGTACTGTGTATTTAACTCAAAGCCTTGTGTATTTAACTCAATTTTTTCTAGAATAGACTCCATTCTTAACTAGGAGACATCTGTAAACCAGGTGTTCTTAACTCAGGGACTACCTGTACTGTGCAGGGTCTTTAACTCATCGCATGTGTGTGTGCATGCCTTCAAGTCAGTTTTTGACTCCTGGCAACTGCCTGGATTAGCCCCTGCAGTTTTCTCGGCAAGGTTTTTTGGAAGTGCTTTGCCCTGGCCTTCTTCTTGGGGCTGAGAGGGAGGGACTGGCCCAAGGACACCCAGTGTCCTTTCATGTCTAAGGTGGGATTGGAACCACGGTCTCCCAGTTTCTAGCCTGATGCCTTCACCACTACACCAAACTGGCTTACAGAAAATTCTAAAGTTTTGCTGCCCTTTAGTCATCGTCCAGATTTTGGCACCCCAGATAGGCTAACTGCAATGATTATGGTGCAAGAGGATGATCTCTTTTCTGCCTGTCCCATCATGCTGAACTAAGTGGTCCCTTGCCTGCTGCAGCATTTTTCCTATGTTCTTATGGATCTTGATTAATTATTCAGCTTCTTTCCTTGTACTTGAAGAAATCCTACTACTAGCCTGTACCTATGTTTTAGCACTGTGCCAGAGAGTTAACTACACCAGTGTTTAACAATCCTGATATTGCCAATGCTTGAGTGGAACATTGAGTCAAAGCTCAACAGAAAAAAGAAAAGACCTTCTGCTTCTCTGTTCCCACTATGGTTTTATTGCATCCCATCTCTCATTCACGTTAGCTAACTCCCTTCAGCTAGTCCTGATTTTTGCCAGCAGCTGTATCTGTTTTGTCTTATTCCAGATCCTCGTGGCTCCCGTGTCCTTCATTTTGTGTCTTCTGTAGATTGGCCTCAAGGTTCTCCCAGTCCCACTTCTGGTCCAGCCAAGAGTCATGCTTCAGTTCCCTTAGCCTTGCTTGCCTTTAGCCCAGCTCTGACAGAAAACGAGAAACTATGTGGGGGCCATTGTGTATGTCAGCACAGAGGTGGCCCACCGTCTGATGTGGTGACAGGGAATGAAGCTGTGAACTTTTCAGCATCAGCCATGCCTGACATCCCTGCCCAGCACCAGCTACCAAGGAGAATCCTTCCTTCCCCTCCTTGCATTCAAACCAGCAGTCCCTCTCCACTAAAGAAACCCAAAGGTCAATTTTCAATGAAGTTCTTACTTACTTGAATCAATGTCGCCTTGATTCTTTGTGAAGGGTGCAGCAGGCATAAAATGTGATATTGATTCTTGAGATGCAGAGTGTTCCTTTGTTCCCAGCCATTTCAAAAAATGCAAAGTATTTCTTTCATCCCACTGCAGAGCATGTCACCTTAAACAAACCTGAGGTCATCACCCTTGTCTGCCATTTCATGTTTAGTTCGCTCTGGCTCCCTTTCCCCCACCCTCTTTTTATCATCTCCCTTCTTGTTTGTATCTTCCCCTTCTTGGGTTTTTTTTTTTAAATAGTTTTCCCTCCTCTTCTTTTAGCTGAAATTCTAATTTGTGCATTTCCACCCTTAATCTCTGGTGTACTCCTCAGATTCTAATCTAATTGATCACATCTACCTCTCTTGGCAATTCTCTACTTACCCATTTTTTTACTGTTACAGAGAAAGCTTTTTCCTATCTTTGGTTTTCATCTTTTCCCCCAGATGTCTTTATATAGGCTGTCTAACCACAAAACCCAGAAAACGTTCTGTATTGTAACAGGGCATCTAGCTGAGTTGTACATTTCCATAGCATGCTTTATGAAACACACAACTTCCTTTCAAAGGAAGTAATCTAAAAAAGGAGGTCCTTCCTTAGGTATTGGTTTTCATATTAAGCTTGGTCTAAAGTTCTCCTACCTTCAGAGGAGAAGGCCCTTTCTTTGGTAGCACCCTCCCCTTTTTTTTAGAGGCCATTCACATTGCTTCATCTTCTTCTTGCAGTATCAACCTTTTTATCTGTCTATGTTTTGATGCTGTGATGGCTCATTTTATTACAGTTTCTGCATTGTTGCTTAGCTCATTTATGACATTACAGGACCCAGACATAATGGGGTAGGTACGGGTCAAGTATTCATTTCTAAGAGAGGACTCCTTTCCCTCCCACACACCCTCATCTTCTCCCATATGTTTAACCTTTTGTATAATAACTCTTGAATTGCACCATGGTCCATCTTGGGACTCTTCTGCCATGGCTCCAAACACCTATCCTTGCTATTTTTTTTTCTTTTTCTTTTTGACTTAACATTCATCCAGAAGACAAAGCCTTACAATAAGGCTATGCTGACTGATCATTTTGAGAATGTAGTCTCATTTCTGGCATCCCCAAGCTGAAGACAAGGCTCATCTTTCCTGGCCACAAGAAGAAGAACAGTAAGATTCCCTTGCATTACACAAATTGTGTGCTTTTAATGTTTTTAGTATCAGGAGCTGCCAGAATGAACAGGGAGATGTTGGATTTGGGTGAGTCTGCCCCAGGGATATTTAGAGAACATCAGGCTTAAATAATCAAATTCTTCCAAGAATAGTTAAATAACTGGAGAAAAGAGTATGAAAGAGCCTGAACCATCAGTATTTTTTTTCCCCCTTAAATTCTGACTGGCTTTGTATATAGTATACTTCATGCCACTTGTAGTTCAATTTGTTCTTTGGTCCTTGCTTGGTCTCAATGAAACGGTTGACTTAGTGTGAACCATCTGTGGAAAATGATAACATCTGCACCAGGGATTATTAGGAAAGGGGTTAAAACTGGAACCGCCAATAGCATCATACCTTCAAAGAAATCTACAGTGTCACACTTTACAGATTTCCAATTCTGGATCTTAAAAAAGAGCACTACAGACTTGGAAAAGCTGTAGAAAAGGAACAACAGGCTTCAGCTCAACCCTGGCAAGACTGAGTGGCTTTGATTTTGGGGCCACCTGGATCTAGGAATTTACCATCTTTGGTTCTGGATGGGGTTGCATTTCCCCAGACAGACCCAGGGCACAGGGGTCCTTCTGGACTCACAACTCCTGCTTGAGGAGCAGGTGGCAGTTGTGGCTAGGAGGGCCTTTGCACAGCTTCAGGGTGTGAGCCAGTTGCACCCGTTCCTGGATCAGGAGGTTCTACGCTCAGTCATTCATACCCTGGTCATTTCTCGTATGGATTACTGTAATGTGTTCTGCAAGGGGTTGCCCTTGAAGAGTATTCGTTTCAGCTGACGCAAAACGAAGTGGCTCAGGGCACCTAGATCTGCTGCACCTCTGACCCATGGGCTTCATTGGTTACCAATTTGCTTCCAGGTCCAATTCAAGGTGCTGGTGATAACATATAAAGCCCTACATGGCATGGGGCCAGATTATTTGAGGGACTGCCTCTTCCCAGTGACATTTACCTGACCCATCAGGTCCAGCAGAAGAGGCTTGTTTGTCACCGAAGACAAATTCCTTGTATATATTTTATACTTGGTCATTAAAGTATTTTGTATTTGTATTGTATTATTGTTGTGGGTTCCGTCCACTAGAGAATGTCACCTGGCGGGACCCAGGAGGAGGGCCTTTTCTGCTGCTGTACCCACCCTATGGAGCATCAGTCCCCCCAAGGTCAAGCTGGCCCTGACCTTGATGGCCTTCTGGAAGGGCTTGAAGACCTGGCTTTGCCATCTGGCCTGGGGATCAGAGAGTGGTGTGGAGCCTATAAAGTGGCTGTACTGTTCATGAATGGCTGTGGTCTCCCAGTGATTGTACTGTTTGCCTTTAATTGTTTAATTGTTTTTAATGTTTGTATTGTTAGTATGGCTGTTTTATTTTTTGAATTTTTGGTACCGTTGATGTTTTAATTGTAAGCCGCCCAAAGTCACAAATATAAGATGGGCAGCTATATAAATTCAATGAACAAACATACAAACCATCTGGAGCAATGTCTGCACAAGACAACAGAATGGTTTCTGGAGCTATTCAAAAAATAGAATAAAATAGACCCAAGAAAGGAGTATACAATTCTGCATGGAAAGTGTGATATAACATACTCTCCTTATACTAAAACCTAGCATCTTTCTTTTTCTTTTTCTAATCACGTTTATTGAAAATGTTTAGATAGATAAAAGATAAACATGCAAAGATATAAAGAAAATGTAGAGAATACTCTCCTTTTACTAAAACCTAGCATCTTTCAATGAAGCTGAAAAATGAGAAATTTGGAAATAGATAAAAGGAAACACATAACAAAACATGGAATTCACCAACATGTGATGCAATATGATGGCCACTAATTCGGTATTTTTAGTAATTCAGGCTACTAATTACAAGACTCCTTTCAAAGGAACAGAGGTTGCCTTTGAATAAAAGCTACTGGGAGCAACTTATGAGAAAAAAACTATGACACTCATGTCATGCTCATTTGCTTCCTAGAAGCATCTGGTTGATCACCATGGAAAATAGGATGCTGGGTTGAGCACAGGCTTTTAATTAGACCTGATCTTCTGCTCCTTGACCTTGTTTCTCAGCTTCCATTCTTGGTTCCAGATTCTTGACACATCCTAGAATAAAGGTAGACAACCTATTATACTTAAAGTAGCATTTAAAAAAAAAAAAGAAGCATTTTGTTTTGCTTTTTAATGTACTTTACCAGCTTTTAATATCCAGAAAATTTCTGGCCTCATGCTGTTTTTGCCTCCGGTGAGCAGAGGGCAAATTGCAGAGGAATCAGAAAGGAAAAGCCCATGTCTTGCAAGCAGCAGAGAAGAGGGAAACTGGGCTGAAGCAATTTAGAAGTAAACTCAAGGGGTTTACTTCTTCCCCTTGAGAAGGGATTGGCTTTGGAGAGCACAGGAGCCCCCATAGCCCTAGAGGTTCACTGGCTCAACTATTTTCATTTTTATAGCTGAGCATGGTTGCAGATGCCTATGTGATGGCATGTACTGGAACATCTGGCCATTGACACAAAGGGAAGCCAATGGGTGAGAGAAGAGATTGTGCCTACATCTATTGCCAGGGATTAGCAATAACAAGGACTGGGGCTTTGGAAAACTTGAATCCCAGCTTTATGAATTTGGAAGGAATGAAAATGTACTGCACATTTATTCCAGAAATGCTTTAGAAACCTGATGACTTCAGGGGATAACTTCTGTTTGGCTGATGGAAGGACAGCCCCAGTTCCTGAAAGTGCCCCCAACTTTGATCCCCTTCAAATGCAAGCTTGGCCTTAGCTCTTTATATCCACCCCATCTGATAAAGACATGGGAGAGCTGAAGCCAAACAGGACAATGATGATATCTCACAGCTTCAGCCACTCAACTCCTTTGAGAAAGGAACTGGACAAAGTAGATCTTAAGTTCCTGTGAGCGCTGGCCTTCCATAATGAGGCTGAGGCCATGACCACATCAGCTGGATGGTTTGCACTGATTGTCCACAGGCTGGAGGATCCTCATCCTAGGCAAAAGCAGATGCACAAGAAGACAGCTAAAGAGCCAGAGGCAACATTTTCAAGTCTGAGCAACCAAAATTAAACTGTCTGAAGTCTTCCAAGATTGTCAACATATGGCGATTTCCCAAGATGGTATTCACTGTTTTTATTTAAGGCTGTGCTGAGGTGTGAAGATGCTTAGAAGTGTTGGAGACACCCTGATCCCTGAGAAGGCTGGGTTTCTGACTCTAGATATGGGATCTACAAATATAGTTGCCACCAAAGAGGTTACCTCCTTCTGTAATTGTCAAAAGATTTCACTGTAGATTTCCCTCTGGTTTCCTTCTTTGGTCAAATCTGGATAGTGGTAGTTAAAATGAATGTGCTACTGATGTCTTTTTGCACCCCATGCAAATTTGTAGAAGATTGGAGTCTTGTCAAGATGGTAAAGCAGCAAATAACCTTTTGTTCATTAAAAAAAAAAAAAACTCTTCCTTTGTGATTCCATCTAAATATATCAAACTCTCATGAAGGGTGGGTTGGAAACACTCTGGAAGAACCTGTGCCTATTTGGCCCCTTCCAAATCATGCTTTTGAAGCTGTGTACACATCACATTCTCCTGAAAAATGGTCCGAAAAAATAATTTCTTTCTGTTTCCATGTTGTGATGCTTCCAGAACTGTTCAGTTGTCAGATCCAGTCTCACAGCATGATACCATAATTTATTTTTTGTTCTGTTTTTTTAAAATGGATCATATTAAGAGATAAATTATGGCTCCTTCATGAAAAACATTACTCTGAAATATTAGCAGTATAATATGTTAATTTTGATGGGAGAGGATGTGACCATTGATATGTATGGGAAGGTTGAGTTTTTTCCTGTGCATTTGCTGACACTTCCCATGTCAACATAATTCTTAGGAATTCATGGGCACTCTTTAGTGATGACTTATATGATGATGTATAACAGCTTAAGAGGATTTAAAATATGGTATTTTGAGTAATGTAGTTTGGTAAATAGCTTGTGGAACATTTTTCCTCCACCTTCTAAGCTTATAAGATACCCTTACAAGCTGCCAGTAGCAAAACTGATGGATACATTGAAAAATATACAGAAATGTAAGCATCAGAAAAACTCACATAGTAAGGTGAGATATTATTAACAAATATAAAATCTTATTCCAGGAGTTTTTGTTGTTTATGGCCCTATTTAACTGCTTTTTTGCATGGCTAAAGATCACAGGGCCATGGCGTTAACTGGGCAGGACGTTGTCAGAAACATGAATGGCATCAAGGAGTTCTATTTTATCTTGGATGGGACAAAGTCTGCATGTTTTTAAAGTGATGTTAAGCAATGGGGCGGGTGGGGGGCTAGAGAACAGTTTCTGCATGTTTCAACATGGCAAACAATCATGCAACTGATATTTAGCAACTGTGGTCAGAAGGGGATCAGGTTACCATATTTCCAATTTGATTCTCTCTTCTGCTGTCAGAATGTACATTCCTGAGCAGAGAGATCTGTTTTCTTGTTGGACTGTTTTGCTTATATTACTGTGCAAAATTCGATGCACACTGGTGGTTTGATGGAAAGGTTTTCTGTCTACGCTGAAAGTTTTACAGAGGAATTTTGTAGGATAATATCGTTTCTTAGGGTGAGGGTATGCACTTCAGTATCTTAAAATAATGTCTCTTAAGAATACCCTTATATTAATTTCAGTATGGTGGTGATACAAATTCTAGTTGAAAAATACGTTTTGGCAAGAGCAAGAGAAAGGAAAGAAAAGCAAGGGAAGGACATCAAGTAACTCAAGAAGTTATTGTTTAAAACTCCCTCTTTTTTTTCAGGAAAAGAACAGCTCTTTTTTTTCTTTTAACTTGGCAGTTCAGACCTAAGATCCCCTTTAAATTATTAATTATTATTGTGTATAATTAAAATTGTGCCAGGCAGTGTGTGTCCCTTCTTCTTCATTTCTGTCCTTCGGTGAGTTGGAGGGTCAACTTCTAAAGCTGGAATCAGCTTGACACAAGGAAGCTCTTAACCCAATTGAGAGCATATCTGGAGTTTGGTCTGCCTTGTAAAAAAAGAGCTTAATCCATCGTTCCTTTCATACGTTCCTTTCATAACCCGTATTTAAACCTCCTTTTTCAATGCATAATTGAAAATTCATTAAATGCACACACACCCCCCACCCTCAGGCAGGCATGCACACACCCATGGCTGCAAGATTTGGAGAAAAATCAGATCAGTTGCGTGTTTAAATTTTGATTTGTATACTGCTCTAAGGAGTGGTAGGGGAAGGTCTGGACATTTTGTAACCACACCTTAAAATCCTCAAGCAGGCTGTGCTTGGGTGGTCCCACCCAAAGTGACAAGGTGGGTTGCTACCAGAGACAGGGCCTTTTCAGTTGTGGCACCCCTCTTCAGTATTCCCCAGCCCCTGCTAGTAAGGCTGACCAACTACCTATACTGCAGTCTTATCCATACCAGTATCAGTACTTGTTTCCTCTCCTGAAGGGATTTTAAAAAATCATTTCAGTATTTTAGAACTTTAGCATTTGTAGCTGCTGGGTTGTGATTTTCTGTAATACTTATTGGCACAACTATTGCTGCTTCTTATTTTTTTCTTATCTGCGCCATGGTTCTTCGTCTAGGTTTGTACATTGCTCTTACATTCTAATGCTGTTGTTCTTATGGTTGGTCGCACATTCAGCCAGATGTTTAGCTGGATCTGGCATTTTTATCCACCTATCGAGTCCTTCCCAAGGACCTGGGACAGGCAGGTGTCGTTGTTGGATGGTGTTAAAGGTACCATTGCAAGATGGAAGCTGTTCCAAGTAAAGCTGCCTTTTGCAATTGGCTGATGGTGATTTTGTCACTGCCGATGGTCTTCAAGGGGTGCTCCAGATGTTTTGGGATTGCATCCAAGGCGCCTATTACTACTGGTACTTTCTTTGCTTTCTTTTGCCACAGTCGTTCTATTTCTGTTTGCAGGTCTTTGTATTTTGTGATTTTCTCCAGTTCTTTCTCTTCTATTCTGCTGTCTCTGTTGTTGTTGCTATTATTATTATTATTACTTATTACAGTAATTACAATTTTTGTAGAGGCAGAAGGAGGTAGTGTTGCTGTCACTGGATTCAGTTATACATCTTTTCATTGAAGCTTCTCTGCCTGCCAATCCTTCCTTTGGGATCTTCCCTTGGGATTGAATGGAAATTTGGGGAGGTGGGAAGGAAGGCTGCAGTCCATGGAAGAGATTATTATGCACTCAAGGGAGGACCTTCACACACCTCCCTAACCTATACTAAACGATGGGTTCATACAACATGGTAGACTAGACTAAAATGAAGTTGAATAGCTTGTGGTTATAAGGAACCCAGGTTTCATCTTGGCAAGGTGACAGTTTACTCCTGAATCATACTGTTGTGATTATGGGGGCCTCTGAGGGCCACAGAAAAGAGCCATTGGGCCAGGAATCAGCCGATCACATTAATTTAGAACAGAGTTTCTTTGGAAAGGTTTAGCTCATTCTTCAAACACAACCATTTTTTAAAACCCAGTTTAACAAGAGAAGCTCCTCCTCAGTAAACTCTTCATGAGCTTCCGATCCAGACCTAGAAGTGGCCTGAAACCATCATGCCACCCCCTTCATCCCAACAGAAACAGAGGCAGCCGGAGTGTTTAAAAGGATAATCAACCAGTCACTCTCTGCAAGGCCCCTGCGATCCAAATTCATTGGGGTCATTGGGGTCATTGATAGTCAAATACAGCCTGAGGGATCAGGATTAGAAACTCACTCAGAACAAGTGGCCTCATGGGAGAGGTGTCCCATGTCCCATTATCCCCAGTCTCATTTGTCTTCTGTACCGCCGCGGCTGAATCTACTCTGAATCTCTTTAAATGTAAAACAGCTGCTGCCAAGACTCCCTTCAGATCCCTTGGCAGCAAACAGCTCAAAAGCTGGCCCTGAATGCAGCCCATCCCATAATACTCCTCATTTGGAAACAATTAAACCCTCAATTGGAGATCTTCTCAAAAGGACCCCATTCCATGAGCCCTCTAATCTCTCGCCTCCCATTCAGTTCCTCCCTCCCCCTCCAGTCTGGGAATAGCTTCCACCACCTTTAAGAACATCTGAATGTTGGCAGCTGTTTGGCGGACAGTAACCATATCCATAGTAGGGGAATTTGCCATCTTAGTTTTATTTATTTTGCTGTGTTCATCTGCACGGCTTGGAGAAAGCTATGCCAAAAAGCCAGCCAGCCTTTACTCACACATAGGGCGTTCCTACAAGAATGCACATTTCCTTTTCCCCCCTTCCTGGATCACAGAAGCCTTGTTTGCTTCACACATGTTTGGCATCAGGCACGAGGCCTCGTGGTATCACTGCGTCGCGAAAGATACGATGAACTTGAGATTAATCTCTTCTAAGGAGCAGCATCTGGCTCAAAGCTAATAAAATCTCAATCTGTAACCGGGAAAGGAGGCTGTCTCTGGTAGGTCTTCCCTCCTAGAGATTTTGCAAGCTGATTCAGTTGGGATGTTGACTCTCACTTCATATCTTTCTAGGCGGTAGTCCTTCTCATTCTCAAGGACTTGCGGTTCAGGAAACACCATCCTCTCTATTGTTAAGCACATAGACCAGCCCCCAAATATCTGCCAGCACACAATTCCTCCTTCCTCTTCCTGAATGGTTTTTTGGCCAGATGTGGTGGTGGACCCCTTGCTGGGATTCTAAACTAGCAACATCTTGATCCAGGCAGACAGACACTCAGTCAGCAGCTTCTGGAAAACTTCCCCCTACACTGGGAGCCTTTCTGATACAAACCAGCTGAACATCTTGCAATGCCAGAAAGTGCTACGGCTTGTCTGCCTGACAGGTTGGCAGAGTGCAATTATGAACCGTAGCCCTTAGAGGAGAGGACTGAGAAGTAGAGTCAGATCACCAATCACAGTTTACCCTGGACAATTGGATACTATTTCATTCCTGAATGCATTCTCTTACTGCTTCTCTCCCCTTCCTTAAAAGCATGAATGTGTGACTTTGGGAACATGCTTGTGAGGACTGAGAAGTATTTATAACTCCAGCTTTTGGAGGACTTGGGAAACTTTGTCAATTTACCATTTGGGGGGCAAAGGAAGTGAGGAGTTCCTGCTTGGGAGAAGAAGCAGGGTATAGAAGTTGGGGGGACACTATAACGCCTCCTGGTTGGGAATTGGGAATTGGGAATTGAAGGCCTGATCTAGACATGCAGCAAAAAGCAGGGTGAGATCTTGATGTTGGGTAAACCACTCAGGCTGCATGGATGGGATTCTCCTTCACTTTTTGCTCAGCGTTCCTCTACTTAGTTTCATTGAGTCTTCCTGCAAGCTTCCATTCAAGAGAAGATTTTATTTACTTAGTTGCAACAATCTATATGCCACCAGTTCATAATGACTCTAGACATAAGAAGGGAATTCCTTCTTTTTTTCAGGAGAGGTTGTGGCTGCCATATTCATTCATTCATTCATTCATTCATTCATTCATTCATTCATTCATTCATTCATTCATTCTACCTCCCTGGTGAACCTGGACAGAAAGAGAAAGAGGGAATAAAGAAGACCATAATTTGTATATGTGTCAAATTCATGAAGCCGGTACTTGCCAGCCAAAGTGGTACAGTCTTCTTGGTCATCTCCAGATTCTACCACTTTATTCTGCCCCAGGGTCATAGAGGGCATTACTGGCAAGGGGTTATATTTAGGAGTTGAATGAATTCAGAATCAGAAGCTTAATTAAGGAAGCAAGAAAAGATTGAGCATTTGGACTGGATTTTGCTCTTCAGCAAAATAAAGGAGGGATGTTTGAGGAAGTAGATAGCACCAGCTAATCCAATCTTGGCCTTCTGGAGAAATGTGTGAATTAGACCAACATCCACTTCCCAAATGCTTCTATTAAGTTTTAAATACAAAATCCATGTGGAACTGCATTTTAAGAGAATGTTGAAAGAAAATACAGTTATAAATATGCACTTGGAAAACAATGATATAGAAATATATGTCTAAATACTATTTATATGCAACGCTTCTTGGAAATGTTTAAAGAAAATTATGGATTGATGAGGAAATGGAACAAAATGAATTTAGAGGCTGAAGTATATAAAAGGGTTATATCAATCTTTTTTCTGAAGACTTTCCTGAACATCTTCCTGAAGACATTCTTTTGCAGGTAATGGAACTGCACCCCCTCCCCCAATGGAAAATCAGCTGGTTGGGTATTCAGAGATTTGTAGTCCCAGGAGAAGTTACTGATTTGTTTAAAAAATCACATGCTGCTCATCAACAGAAGTTTTTCCCATACATCTACAGAGCCCTAGGTTAAACAAAACACTGTCCCACGTTCCAAATATAATGATTAACCCTGTATTAAATAAAAGGATCAAAGGTTATTACAAAAGAACCCTCTGTGATGTCACATTTTGGGGGGAGAAGTTCCCAAAGGTTCTGAAATGACATCATCCAACCTATTTAGATGCATGAGACAAGCTCACTCCTTGTGCTATATAACTGGATGGCAGTGAAAGTTTCTTCA
This sequence comes from Python bivittatus, assembly GCF_059951505.1. Classification (NCBI taxonomy): domain Eukaryota; kingdom Metazoa; phylum Chordata; class Lepidosauria; order Squamata; family Pythonidae; genus Python; species Python bivittatus. Next base: position 1,515,257 of record NW_028277053.1, on the reverse strand, counting down.
GTAGTTCCCAAACTTCACATTTACATATCTGTGGGTCCTTCCTCCATTTCTGAAGGCAGAGCATGCAATCTTATTTATAGCCTGGCCCCACACTCTTTTAGTTTAGCATTATTTTCAGTGACCAAGGTTCCAGTCAAGGTTCCAGTTGAGTGAGACAGTGGGATCATGATATCTTGTAAATCAGCAGGGTCAAATTATTTTTATTTTGTGGAGTACTGTTGCTGTTTTAAGTGCATCAAACCTATCTAAAAGGTTAGCACACTTGATGTCTTTAGTCATCAACCTAGAAATTGTGCCACCAATTTTCAGAGACTGAATTTTGATGGCATGGGCCTAGGGGAATAGGTGTCCTGGAGAAGCTGCAATGATGTTACATGCATCGTGACATCATTGAGCAGATGACACCCATTATGGTACTCATGACATCACTTGCCCTTCCCTCTAGATGCCCATGGATGAGGGGAGGGTGGTATGAGCCACTAAAAAGTGGTCCAGAAACCCTAAGTGATTGACAGGAGAGCTGGCAATATAAATTCCCATTTCTGAGAGCCGCAGTCTGAACACATCTGGAGGGAGCCAGATTGGGGATGATTGATATGGTGGCCATCAAGAGCTCTGGTTGAAGGAGTTAACTGTGGTTCTCAAAGCTCCTGACTGCACAAAGCTTTTAATCTGGCAGCAGCTGGAATTACTTTCCAGAGATAATTGGGGAAATAATAAACTTAAAAACAACGAGAAGAAGATTATAAGAATATATGTTTTCTTCCCTTGAAGCCAAGTGGATCAAAACATATACAAATCATACCCTTGACAAAATGGGAGCTTGCTAAGGATAAAAAGACATTTATTAGGTAAATAAACTGTATTTGTCTAACAAGCTGGCATGTAGAGCCTTGGATCCTGGAAGAGAAAAAAGGGAGACTCAGGGTAGAATAGATTACTCACTGAAGCAACTTGGCTATGCCACTAATAAAATTAAGTGTTGGAACATAAATGTTTTAATTTCAGTGCAAATGTTCCAAGCAATATTGGTCGCCCCCCACCCCCCTTCCTTTCTACCCTCTCCCAGCCTAGACTAATCCATTTAGAGAAAAATTTACATTTTATTTCCCCAAACCCATTAGCATTAATATAAAGGTCAACACTGAAAAGCAGCTTCTACAGCCAATACACCAGGGTAAGGCACTCTCCCACCAGAGGAAGGCCAGCGAAGGTCTCTCACTCCGCAAGGCTGACAAGAATCTTTAATTTAAGAGGTTGCTCCTCATCACAACACTCAGGATGGGGGGGGGGAGCAGGGGGGAGGGAGGAGAAAAACTCCAATCACAACTTCTAGGGTGGGTTTGCAGAACACCATAATCACATCAGCTGAAGAACTATGGCTTATATTTTCCCAGGATCCTAAGCTTGGTGGTTGTTGTTATCATCATCATCATCATCATCATCATCATCATCATCATCATTATTATTATTATTATTATTATTATTATTATTATTAATGTGATAGTAGTAGTGCTTTGATTACTATTTTGCACATTGTACAAACCCTGCTCCTTTGCTGAGTTTATGCTTCAGTACAAATGCTGAAGTGGGTTAATTTAGTCCCAGGTTAAACGTGTGGTGTGAACTCAGCCCTAGTTTTGTAAAGACGCCAACAAAGTCTGAAATTACTCAAGCTACTCACTCTTGGCATATCCTTAAAGGTTTTCATGGTCTAGGCGCCCAATGGATACCTAATTTGGAACAAACAACCTGGTGTCCATAGAAACCTCTCTTGGCATCCCCCAGCCTTCTTACCCCTCCTCTGAATTTATCATTTGGATATTTTATTATTGGAATTAGTATTATTAAAATGGAAATGAAGCATATGGCAAAGCAAAGAGCCATCATTTACCACCATATTTATTTACAGTTATGAATGTGCACTCCATAGATCTTCTTAGAAAATAAACACGCAGCGCAGCGCTGTGCCTGGAAAGGCACATTGCCCAGAAACAAGACAAAGGAAAGCTGAAGTGAAGTAAAACAGCCTGGTGGGTTTAGAAGAAGAGCAAGGAGCAACTTCACCACTTTCTGGTAAATGGCCTTTCCTGTCATTGGAGAAGCCCGCTCCTGGAGATGCCCGCAAATCAAAGCAAGCCCCCTCCTCTTTTAGAAACAGCCTCCTTTCTGGTTTTAAACATATTGTGGAAACAGTCAGGATAGACTCTCTGACAATTCCCAGGGGCTGCAAAAAGACTTTGGGTTGGAAACTATTTCAGCGGTATATAAGATCCAAATGTTATACTCTGGTTTCTCTTCAGATCATATAAATCTTTCTTTTAAAGATCCAAATGTTTGTGCCACAGCTACATTATTCAGGGTGGAATGAATATGACATTTCTAAGATTTGGGAAACCGACTGGTCGGGGCTAGGATGAGTCACAGGGAACACCTATAAAATGATAGCCAAGGTCTACTCTGCATTTATAAACTGGGTCAACTAAGGCAACATTTCTGACAGACAATTCAGTCCAGTTCAATTAGATTAGGAAAGTTTTTATCTGCAGCATGGAGGAGGTGGAGGCAAGTATCTGGAAAACATGGGATGTCTTTCCAAACCAAATCTAGTACTGAAGTTAGTTGCTCCAGACCCTGAAAAGTTTCATTTTCTTAGATCTTGGACTGCATTTCTACTGGTTCTTGAATGGACTCCTTTTCTGGATTAACACAGCATGCTAGGCCACACATACATTCCCATGCGAGCTAGCCAGAGTTAAAGTATCCAAGCTTCACATGTTGTGCAAAGGCAGCTGGCTTGTTCTTTAACTAGGGCTATTGTGTCTAACCTGCACAGCCTGGATGACAGTTAGATGGCAGCAGAGAGAAGCAGAGAAGTTCTACAGAGAAGTTCTATTCTTTTTTGCCATCTGGTGGTTATCCAGATCCTTCCTTCCTTCCTTCCTTCCTTCCTTCCTTCCTTCCTTCCTTCCTTCCTTCCTTCCTTCCTTCCTTCCTTCCTTCCTTCCTTTTCTGCCTGCCCTCCCTCCCCTCCCCTCCCCTCCCCTCCCCTCCCCGCCCTTCCTTCCTTCCTTCCTTCCTTCCTTCCTTCCTTCCTTCCTTCCTTCCTTCCTTCCTTCCTTCCTTCCTTCCTTTGCCTTCAAGTCAGTATGGACTGCCTGGACAAGTCCCTGCAGTTTTTCTGGCAAGATTTCAGAAGTGGTTTGCCATTGCCTCCTTCCCAGGGCTGAGAGAAAGTGACTGGCCCGAGGTCACCCAGCTGGCTTTGTGCCTAAGGTAGGACTAGAACCCATGGTCTCCTGGTTTCTAGCCTGGTGCCTTAACCACTACACCAGACTGGCTTTCCTGTCCAGGTCTTAGCCACCTAAATATGGTAGTCCTACTTTAACTGGTCTGGATATATTATGCAGACAAACCCAAAGAGAGCTTTGCTTCTCACTGCCCTGGCTTGCACTGGTTCCTAATGACAAATGGTATCATAAGACTATTTCCATGCATGGAAAGCACAACGGAGTTTCCTAAAAGCGGGCATATTGGGGATATAAGGATAGGGTGTGATGAGCCCCCTATCCTAGGACTTCCATCCCATGCAAAGCGGCAGGAGGAGGTTGGAAAAAATTGAGGGGGAGGGAACTGACAAATGTCATCTGACTTACAAGGGGCTTCCTACAACCATGACATACCATAATTCAGTGGCATGTTGTCAGCCTCCATGTCTAAGTCAATATTTGGAACCAGCAGTTTGATTTTCTTTGCAACTTTGCATTACCAGTAAAGAAAAAATGCAGACCTCAGTAAAATAAACAACCATTTCAAAGGAAAAAAAAAAAAATCTAACCGCACAAGTTTGTCTGGGCCAACATTCAACTTAGCCCAACGTGAAGCAAATGATTTCTGGATTACAGACTCCTTGGAGCAAGCAACTGCACCCAATTACGTCTTATTTTTTATTTTTATTTGGCACTTATTTCTTTTTAAATTTCACCGAACATTTATGTCACCATTCTCATGTATGACCGGTGCTACAACTAGCAGTATTATCCAGTCATTGTACTGATATCAAATAATATTATTTTCAATTGTGCTCTCATTATTTTAGAGGGTAGAAAATTGAAGAAGTACAATCCCAGAGTTGCAAACCATTGGATAGTCATCACTTCTTATCATATTAATATAACATTGCTCAAGAGTCAAAACATTTCTTCTTCATTCTCTTTTCATAATGATGGGGTGATGGTTAGAGTGTTGGATCAGGACTGGGAAGTACCCAGAGATCAAGTAAGAAAGTCAAATCAGGGATTCTGGCTTAGTCATAGGGTTACCAGATAGCTGAACACGCAAAAGAAGACACAGACAATTGGAAAGGAGAAATGGGGGAAAAGAAGGACCCACGGTTTAACTTTCTTGGCATCCACGATAAAAATTACAGTGAAAAACTGCAAAAGAATGTACTTAGGCCGACATGTCTATGAAATTATTTTTTCCAGCATCAGAAAGACTAGTTTTTCAATTACAATACCTTTCCAACAAATCTTTATTTTCAAGAGCATATGCTAGCAATAATATAGAATTAACGATGGTGCACTTTCCAAATTTTATTTTCCAAATTAATACGATGAGTCACGAGATCTACAAACTACAGTGATCATAGATTTGAAGAGGCTGGATTGAAGCCCTCGGCTAGAATCGGGAAATCAATTAAATCACGAAAATCTAGTTTGTAGAGTCTGTTGACAAACGAGGGAAAGAAAGACGCAGACAATCTACAAGGTCGCAGTACATGGAAGTTTCAATAACTACTGTTGTGAAAACAGTCCCTCCAAAAGGCATTAAAAAAGCCAGACAATATTTGATTTTAAGACTATGCCTGCGGGATGGAGGACATGAGGACCAAAAGGAGGACATGTCCTCCTTTTGCCAGATATCTAATAATCCCATTGAGCCAAGCTATCTCACAAACTTGGTATACAGGTAAAATAGAATAAAGGTATATATACTGTATGCTACTGAAAGATGTAACTTCTTTTGTCTCACACCCACCATCCCACCAGAAAGGGTTATTTGGCAGTTTACTTCTGAATTATACTGCTATGATTATGGGCCCTCTGATGGCCACAGAATAGGGCTGTTGGGCCAGATGTGGAGCACAGGTCATGCTTGCAAACTAATGCATGAGTGTGCAAACATTGGGTGATCAAGGACCACATTTGGCAAGCTTGGAAGTTGAGGGACCTCAAACCAGGCAGAAACCCATCCAATATGATTTGTGGACAGCTTAAAACTTTTTAAAGGATTTTTAAAATATCAATACAAATATACCACTTAGAAACGCTGCCAGAAAAAGCATTTGGGGGATATCTGTAGAGTTGCAGACTATCCGTCTCTAACCTAAGGTATCCATGGCAGACGATCTAGCACTTCTATCTTTTCCCAATGACACCATGCAATTTTCTCAGCATGGCACTGAGTGTATTGGAAAGGTATGCTCTGAGTAGGGCTACCAGATCTGGTTTGCAAAAACTCAGACAACCAATAGGGATTTGTGGCTGCCATCTAGTGTTTATCTGGATTGTTGCAGTCCTTATCTATCACTCTATCCCAAATGTATGCCTGAAACAGGAAGTTCCCTTTACTCCTGCCCCTTTGTATGCTCAGATAAGATGAGAAAGATTAAGAAAAGCCACTTCCACCCGTATCTGTTCCATTCCTCAGCTGTTCCAGTCTGTTCATATCACTCTTTCAAACATCCTTTGTATAAAACAATCAGTATGTACTGGTGTCTTTCTATTAATATTCTCCTACTCCACTGTTTGGGGGGGGGGGGTGAGAATGGAAAAATAGGGGGCATAACATGTGTAATTGGGGAGGGTGAAAAGCAAGCTGCACTCGATCCTTATGGAAGTCTGTTAAAATTAATTGGCAAAAGCTTTTAAAGCATGCAGGACACAGGCCAAATGGATCTTGCGCGTCCTGCCTCATCCCCAATGCCAAACGAAGAGGTCACTGTGAATCTGTAGATTTATGCAGAAGGCTGCCACGATGGAAAATTGAGACAAAAGCGTTTGGATTTTATTATTCCATTTACTCTGACCCGGGGCCAGCGTGGGGTTCGGGGAGCCTGGTTTATGTATTCAGCTGGTTGCCACACTGACGGCCATTTGGAGATACTTAGGCAAACTGAGGCCCCCTCCTCTTCACCCCAGCTCACAGCTGTAACAACACCATATCAAATATAGGTTAGAGTGAAAATGCAGACCGAGTGTCTCCAGCAGGTGCTTTTTCAACAGCAACTGCCCCTGGAAATACTTATCTAAATGATGTGGGCCTTAAAGGATGTCCAGTCACTATTTGAGAACCACTAGTGGGGCTCCGGAGCTTCCAAGACAGGGTGGTTTAGCAAAAGTTGAGTCTAGATTTTGGACAGAGAGAAAGTTGGAGGACCAACAAAGCAGTTAGACCTCTTTCATCCCAGCTGGACCACTGAGAACCACAAAACTGGGGCTGAAAGAGCTGTCCCTTCATTATATCCTCTTATTTTGATTCTCATGTCATGTACCAAAGATGAGCTAGACAAGGCAGAGATAGATGAATAGGTGAGGTGGTGTCTGGATCACTTTTTCCAAGCCACTTATCTCCAAAGAGATCCAAATCAGGGAACATAGCTGAATGGGAATTAGAATCTGGGTCTCCCTAATCTTTTCCCATGTAAGTGAATATCAATGGACTTTTGCATGGAATGCTACTGAAAGCAATGGTCCATTCAGACACATCACTGTTCTCAGAAGAGCTTTAGTGAACCAACCATGGGATTTGATCAAGGCCCAGTTAAAACATTCAGAAAACAACCTAGTGCGTATTTTGTATACATACACAAAACAACTTTCAAGGTCTGATCTGAGCAAAAATGCCCAGTTTGACAGGGTGTGGTGGTCCTGTCCATGCCCATGAAGGCTAAGAGACCTTCAGAAATCCTTTATACCGCTATACAATCACAACTGCAATGCCAGAACAGGTGAAGCCTGCAGGTGTGGGCAGAAGGAATTTTTGAGGAAACAAAGCCTGCCCACTTTCACCAAAGGAGGAGAGAATTTCATAGAAAAGGTGAGCGTTAGGTGTCCTTTGCATGGACAATTGCCCATTCAGTGGGGAGAAATTATTCCAAATGTCATAATTTTTCTTGCAAAGGATTGAGTTTTTCCCCCCTCCTAAATGTATGGCTGTTATAAAGAAAAGTGTGTTAATCTCTCCCACACCCTAATTTGGTGGCTCAGCCTGAAGGAACCACAGAATTGGTCCAATTCACTTTGGGAAATAAAATCTGGTCGAATTCACCTTTAATCCTTTCCCTTTTCTGAGAGCATCCATATTTTGTAACTGCTCAAAGCAATTCTTATCTTTAAACTAAAAAAAAAAAAAAAAAAAGGAAAAAGTCTTCAGACAGTTTTATGATTGCTAACAAAGTGGAGCCATTGCCAAAACGTTCATCACACATTTTTTTAGTTATGCCCTCATTTGAGAAAAATGCAGATAGCACCTCCAAAGGGATGGGCTACTCATAATTATTCTACTTTATTCCCATTGCAAAGAACAGCTGCAAAGTGATGTCCAAAGTGATTTATTGAAAGTTGATCTGATTCAGAAAATAGATGCAGGTCTGAGAAATAAAAAATCATTTTCTGCAATGTGCAAAAGATGTTCGAATCACTGGATCAACTCAGGCAAACAATTTGACCTGACAATTTGATCCCAACCAATTTGGGAAGCTGAGTCAGTTCAGAGATTTGATTGAATCGCCATCAAACTGAACATACATGTGGCCCAAATAGACACACTTCCTGGGGGAAAGCAAATCTGTCTATATATACTTAGTATGTATTGGAATTCTGAAGAAAGTTCTTTTCTTCACCTGTTTGGCTGCATTTAAGCTGTATATATGAATATGTACAGACTATCTATCATCTATCTATCTATCTGTCTATCATCTAATCTACCATTATTTCCTATTCTGGTGCTTTAAAAATTCAGAGAAAATGTCACAAAATATGGGAAAAAATGCCATTTTGGTGATCCAGCCTAGACGTTCGTTCAAGAGGGAAAGATCAGAATGTTTTCAAGAATTCTGCCTTAAGATCAACTCTGTGAGGCATCTATGGGCCTTCTATTATTTCCCCCATTGATTCTGCTGTCATTGTCCTCTCCTGTCTTTAGAGGCTGCCCCCTTTCTCCCACCCCCTTTCCAAGCCCTCCAACAGTTCTGTGACTTCAACGGTGCTTAGTCAACAAATGGAGTGAAGCTGTTGGGTGATAGTAGCTCATTCTGAGCAATTCAGCTAGTCACCTTTTTAATGCCATGGCGTTTCCCGTGAAACGATTCTGTTGTGCAAGAGTGACCCCTAGGATGTCCACACTGAGGGAGAGGAGGAACAACTTCAATTTAAGACTAGTAATTTATTTATTTATTTATTTATTTATTTATTTATTCATTTATTTATTTGTAAGTGCTATTCAGGCCTTCAAAAGTCACTGTAATTTGATCCATGCCGGGCAGGGTTAGCTGACTGCCCCGAGTTCATTTTTAGAGCCGATTCATGCTTAAACCCACAAACACACATCGATAATAGAATGGGCAACAATTTTTGTTTTTTGTTGGTGGGATTGACCTTGTTCAGTTGATCTCAGGGCTGTCTGCTGAGTTCTTCTATATCTGCATGAACCATGGCATGGAAGGATTACTCCAAAACACATATTTCAGAAGGATGTGCAGGTTGAATTCTCAGCACGTTATCTAGAGTAATGGGATCAGTGCCCTGTAATTCTAAACACACATGGCTAAGTACACTCTGGACATGTTCAGAAACACTTTCCTTTGGATGTCTCAGAAGCTTTCTATGGCCTGTCTCAGCAATATGAATAGATATTTCCACCATCGCTGCCTCTTGCAAGGCCCGCATGGCATTAAGGACTGATGTTTGAGTTTCTTAGTTTTCCTTTTCCTTCTGGGTTGTGGCTTTTTAGACGGTAAAAAACCTGAAGGGAGGGGTAGTTCGGTTTTAATGAAGCTGCCTTCCTAGCCAAAGAGTAGGATATCAATAGTTTCATTGAACAAACATGGTTCTTTGAAAATGGGCATGGTAACAAGTGGAGTAGCTCCAAATGGGTCTGAATCAAATCAGATGCTGTTAATTTAACTTGACAAATTAAATCAATCTGTTGATTCAATTTATCAAATTGAGTTAATGCTCCAAATTGTTCCAAATCAATTCAGTGCAACAATACTCATACAAGCTGAAACTTAAACTTCAGGGATTCCAAATTTTGTAGCTGGAGAAAGAGAAGGATACATCTTCCACACTTGCTCTTCCATCTCTGACCTCTTTGTGTTCTCAGGGAAGTTCTGAAGATTAAATCCAACTGTGTTCATTCCTACTAATCCTACAGGATGTGAAACCAAGGATAATTGGGGCAACAGGAACCCACATCAGAATCTTTTGCAGTGCCAGTTGAAGATTGCAGTAGAACCTTTTAGAGCGAAAATCTTTTTCCACAAACTTGGCCCACACTGTGGGACTGTTGGGAGGATAAAGTGGCATCATTCTACATACGTTGCTCTGAGCTATTTTGAAAAAGGGACTCTAAATGTAATTAATTATTTTAAAACATTTTCTTTTCACAGGGGAAAAGGAAACATAGGGAAAAAGCAGATATATGATAGAGATTATTGATAGATGGATAGATAGATAGATAGATAGATAGATAGATAGATAGATAGATAGATAGATAGATATTCATTCCCCTGTGAAAAGGAAATGCTTTAAAACATTTTAAAATAATGTTTATGTTTGTGTGTGTGTGTGTGTGTGTGTGAAGGTGATGTTAGTTTTATACAATAAACATCCATGTACTTAAAAGGGAAAGGACAATAGTTTAAAAAATTAAGAATTGGAAGTATTTATCTAAGTGTTGGGGTAAAAGCAAAAGAAAGAAACAATGGATGTTGGTATGGTTCTATTTTACAGATTGATATCGAAAAGAAGGGGAAACAGAACTGTTATTTAGAGTGAAAGCTTTGCAAATGTAAGCACTTGGAGAAAAAGGAAGAAAAAGTTACATTTTCACAGCGATATGCTTTATCATCCCTCTTCCAAAACAAACGATGTGATATTCTTTAGGAAATATACCATTAAACGTACAGAGAAGGAACACAGTATCCACCTCTGTTAAGCTAACTAGTGTCCATTCCTACAAACAAAGAGAAAGGGGGTGGGGGGAAAGATATGTAAATTTCTTTCAACCCTCTCCCACTATACTTTCCTAACGAGGAAAAAAAAAAAAGAAGAAAGCTTTCCCCCCTCTTATTTGAAAATAGCCAGGCTGCTGCTAGAGTAATGTTCTTACATATAAATTGAAATCCTTTTTGCTATTTACACTACTGATTTCTGCACTTTCTTTAATCTCCTCTTTCAAATTAATACACAATAACAGCAGATTCTTCTCTTGGCTGGCTTGCTGCTTGTTCATATTTACCCAAGTGTCTGGAGTGAAGATTGTACACATTCTTTTAATCCACCTGGCTGTGTTAGTTAAAAGCCCAGATAAAATCAGCTGCACTTAAAATCTTAACCTTTTAAGTCTGAAATGTTTTTGAATGTCTGGGATCATGGCAACTGTCCAAGGGGGTGGGGGGAGAAGGGGGCCTTCAAGCATTTTAGATTTGGGGCCATTTATTTTCTCTCCATCGCTCCCCCAGAAAAATTATGGACTCATAACTTCTGTGGATAGGCCATTCGATCAGACACAATTGCCTATCATTGACAAAGACTCTTGAGACGTTTAATACATGTATTACAGTCCAAGGTTTTATCATGTGCCATCGTCTGAAATACCACTAAGTTTGAATGAGGCATTTCACTGATCAGGGACCTGACAAGACAGTGTCCTACAAGGGCTCGAGGTCTACTCCTTTAGTCCTAGTTCATTCTTTTGGTCCTGAAAGTTGGTTTAGTGAAGGGTCAATAGGAGGTCTTCCTGGACTGCAGCAATTACCAAGATCTGCAATGGCAAGTCAGTTCAATGTCTTGAGCAAACCCAAGTCCTCAGAGAGACCTTGGCAGGGGTGCTACTCATGAGAAGAGCCTTACTCATGGAGGGGCTGATTCTTTAAGGATCCTGCTTTTAGCCCCTTAAATAGGCTTTTCTGTGACACTGAATGTTCTAGTTTGGAATTCAGTTTTGGGGGGGCGCAGGTAGGTTAAACCCAAAGCTTTGTCTGTAGTCTGAGGTTGTATTCTTCTCTTCTGCTACAGTCGATAAAGGTAAAGATGAAAACTTCTTTGAGTAAGTTAAGACTTTATTACTGTCATAGGTCACCATAGTCTTACAGCCCAGAGCTGTTGAGAGTTGGGTGGCATACAAATTTAAGAAATTGTTATTATCCATCATAATTCTTAATTTAACAGTTGCAAAGGATCCAAGAGGCAGTAAGGGATATTCCGTAGGGAAATCTTAAAATTGTCAAAATGGCTTGGCTATGTTTAGGCAATATTCACTGCTACATTGTCATAGCTACTCGGCAAAATTTCGGCAACGTTATTGGTCACAATGGCCCTGGGGTGTGACGGAAGAAAAAAGTATATAATTCATCATCTCTATTTTGCAGTTCTTTTATGAGGGGTTACATTAATCCAGCAGAGAGCCAGTTTGGTGTAGTGATCAAGGTACCAGGCTAGAAACCGGGAGACTGTGAGTTCTAGTCCCGCCTTAGGCACGAAGCCAGCTGGGTGACCTTGGGCCAGTCCCTCTCTCTCAGCCCTAGGAAGGAGGCCATGGCAAGCCACTTCTGAAAATGCTGCCAATAACACTTCAAGGACCTGAAGGCACCAAACCAAACCAAACAGGACACATTAGTTCCTATAAGCATTATAATATAATAAGATGGAAAACTTTTCAAGTTGAGGCCGGACTTCGAGTGACTCCATGGACCTGTTTGTATAGTGTACTTGGCAACAGTACCAAAGCTGTTAGCTGTTGTCTCCTTCTCTGATATCTGTTTGACTTTGCAGACTAGCCTCCAGCTCTGAGATTTAATGGTGGTCCCTCATCCAAGTGCTAACCATGCCCAACCCTCCTTCCTTTTTTTGAAAACTGGAACAATGTATTTGGTGATGTGCTATGTAGGCACAGTGGATTAACATGAATATAAACTTTTCCTTTCCTTTCCTTTCCTTTCCTTTCCTTTCCTTTCCTTTCCTTTCCTTTCCTTTCCTTTCCTTTCCTTTCCTTTCCTTTCCTTTCCTTTCCTTTCCTCTCCTCTCCTCTCCTCTCCTCTCCTCTCCTCTCCTCTCCTCTCCTCTCCTCTCCTCTCCTCTCCTCTCCTCTCCTCTCCTCTCTTCCCCTCCCCTCCCCTCCCTCCCCTCCCCTCCCTCCCTCTCTTCCTTCCTTCCTTCCTTCCTTCCTTCCTTCCTTCCTTCCTTCCTTCCTTCCTTCCTTCCTTCCTTCCTCTATCCCATCCCTCCATCCCTCCTCTCCTCTCCTCTCCTCTCCTCTCCTCTCCTCTCCTCTCCTCTCCTCTCCTCTCCTCTCCTCTCCTCTCCTCTCCTCTCCTCTCCTCTCCTCTCTTTTCCTCCCCTCTCCTCTCCTCTCCTCCCCTCTCCTCCGTCCCTCCCTTCCTTCCTCTCTCTATCCCATCCCTCCCTCCCTCCACTTTTCCTTCCCTCTCCTTTCCTCTCCTTTCCTCTCCTTCCCTCTCCTTTCTCTCCTTTCCTCTCCTTTCCTCCCCATCCCAGGAATGATTTCATAAAATAGATTAAAAAAAAAAAAGAACTAGAAACACGACTGTTCCAAAACTGAACTTTAATTTGTTTCATTACATATACAAGTCTTAAAATGAATTCACATGATGTAAGCATGTCATGTATATAAGACTATTAATTTGCAGAACATCCTGTAAGGAAAATTCTGTTTTATGGTTTCTCATGCAGAAAACAAGTCAAACCCTAGTCACAATAAATGCTGAATTATTCCAACAACACAGATGAGACGGTGCTATTAGAAGGCTTGCTTTTATTGTAACAATGTATAATCTTGTGAGCAATAATGACATTAACATTTATTTAGCATGTCTCATGGAGTTAATGAACTCTGTATCCATTTTTGCCATAATATATAAATATGTACGATTATCAAAATTTTATATCTTACATTTCAGCCTTACATAAGAAAGCTTGTAAAGCGCTCCACCTGGAAGTCAAAAAGTTGAAGGAGAGGAAGGTAAACATCAAAAGGACACAGGAATTTCTGGAAAATTCAACAAAAAAATTATTTAAGTAAAGAAACATATATTACTCCAGAATAATGGGGTCCAGACAGAGATTACTGTAGGTCAGTATTTGGTACACATTCAAGAAGTCTTTTCCCCTCCCTTGATTTGCTAACATTTTTTGTGCATCACCTAGAAACCTTTTTGCACAATTCCAATCCTGACCTCCAAGAATATTGTCTATTTTCTTTTTGGAGACCACTGAGACATCATTTCTGGCTAGGGCTCTAGAGGTCATTGTTCCAAACATGATGCTTTCACATACATTACGGGAAGTTTTCTATCACATCTTTTAGGATTTTGATGTTTTGAAGAGATAGCCTAGCCAGGAAAAGAGATTGGGGGGGGGGGGGTGATACGGGTGCATCACTTCTCTCCCCACATCTCTTTTTGTGTGGCTTTCTTCTCTCAATCTCACTTCAACAAGAGTGCTTATAGAACCCAGCATAATGGTGTATTGTTGGGCTTGGGATTTAATTTCCACCATCACAAGCTGCCACTGCATCCCCTGTCATTGCAATTTGTCACACTTTTTGTGTGTGCTATATCTTGCTGAAGTCACAGCTTCCCTTCCCCTCCCTTGGTTGCATAATCTCCTTGCCTGGAATGAAACTGCCTGGACATAATAAGAGAGATAAAATTTAGAGGTGGGAAGGCAGAGGTGAGCAGAAAACTCCCAACTAGGTTCATTCTGTAGATTTATGCACATAAAAAATAAAAGGAAGTAAGAGCATAAGCTGTTAGGTCCCTTCCCTTCCCTTCCCTTCCCTTCCCTTCCCTTCCCTTCCCTTCCCTTCCCTTCCCTTCCCTTCCCTTCCCTTCCCTTCCCTTCCCTTCCCTACCCTTCCCTTCCCTTCCCTTCCCTTCCCTTCCCTTCCCTTCCCTTCCCTTCCCTTCCCTTCCCTTCCCTTCCCCTTTCCTCTTCCCTTTTCCTCTTCTCCTTTCCTCTTCTTTTTCCTGCTTGCCTGCCATTTTTTGGGACTACAGGCATCCACATCAGTTGCTAGAAGTTGTAATTCTACTCTCGACACTGTTGGACCACCTGTTGGATTAAGGCTGAGTTATGCCACTTTGTCCCAGCAGGGTGTGGACCCTTCCAAAGGGACATCAAAAGGAAGTGAGGGGAAAGGAAGAGACAGGCTAGCGTGGATTAAAGAGAAGAGCTGACCTTAAATCTTGACCCAATCCTGCACTAATTGATGGATTTTCAAGTTGGGAGAATTCTTCATTAATGCCCACTCAAGTTCAAGAGACCTTCTCTCTCTTGTTCATACCTCCCCTCTCATTTTGGCCCTTGATTGCCAAAGCTGACAGCTTGTAAAATAAACCAGTTTTATTTTTATTGGAAGTGTGATCCATCATTGTTCTTCTGAGCACATGGTAGGTGGGAAGGAAGATGGTGGTGGGTTAAAGTTATGGTGTGAATTCCTCAGGCATCCCAGGAAGATAATTTATTTCTCCCACGAAAGGAAAGAGAACAGCATAAAAGTCCATGGACTGTTCTTCCCTGGGAAGAAAGGAAAGCAACAATTTACCCACCTACCCAAAGGTTGATTCAGCTTACCTGTATTCACTGCAGGAACCATGCCCTTAGACAAATAGGGCCAGAAGATGCTACAGAAGACGTACACTAATCCAATCCAGGATTGTGATTTTTCAGCCTTGAGATCAATGGTGGCCAGCAGAAAGAATGGCTGCCTAGCCAGCCCAGGAGAAAAGCTCAATCTTCTCCTTTATTTTCATATTCTGGCCAAACCTGGGGCCTTGTACTGCTGTCCAATGTCTTCATTCTTGAGTGGATAAAAGCAATTTATTTTTGGTTAATCAGCTGGGTTTTGATATAGAATTTCCACTGAAAACAGTTATCAGGGATAAGAAAAGTGGTGTCCATCCATACCTGCAATGGACTGTCAGAATAACCTTGGGAGACAGGAGGAAGAGC